>NC_092157.1:5320099-5385099 GCF_045791955.1 Oncorhynchus clarkii lewisi
GCCTGCCTGTCTGTCTGCCTGTCTGCCTGTCTGTCTCTCTAACCTGTCTGCCTGTCTGCCTGTCTGCCTGTCTGCCTGTCTGTCTGTCTGTCTGTCTCTCTAACCTGTCTGTCTGTCTCTCTAACCTGTCTGTCTGTGTTCCCGTATCGAACAGGTTAAAGTGAGGACTGGTACGGGAAAAAGGCTGATTCTTTGTGTGATTTCCCTTAATAGTCACCTAGGTAGACGGTGTGTGTGTGTGTGTGTGTGTGTGTGTGTGTGTGTGTGTGTGTGTGTGTGTGTGTGTGTGTGTGTGATGAGCCCCAGACTGCATTTCATTAGCGATTCCTGTAATGCCAATAAAGTTGGGATGGTTGTCAGGAAAAGCGTTGGGTGAGGGACGGACCGACAGGAGGCTGCTGCGGTCTCAAGGCCGCCCGACCAGACAGGACACACACATGCAGAGGCATGTGCTCTCACACACACACACACACACACACACACACATACACACACACACACACTGAAGTATAGGCCATCACTCACAGCTAAACATGCTGGATGATAGTGAACACTCAGAGCCCTACATCACACTCCCCTACATACCAAATACCAGACATTATTAACAGACAGCCTGTCTGCTTCCCAAATGGCACCCTATTCTATATGTAGTTCACTACTTTTGACCCCGGGGCCCACAGGGAATAGGGTGCTGTTTGGGACACAGGCCCTGTCTGATCAACAAGTCTAATGTCCTGCTGTCGTCGGTCTAGAATCTGGTCTCAAGTGTCCCACATTCTACTGGTTGTCATTGTGATGTCATGAGGTATATCTCCTTCTGGATAATATATATATTTTTTTGGGGGGGGGTTAGGGTTAGCTTTCTGTGTAGCTTCCTGTGTAGTGCGTTACATTTGACCATAGCTTTATGGGCCCTGGTCAAAAGAATTGGACTCCCAAGTGGCGCAGTGGTCTGCATCTCAATGCTAGAGGTTTCACCACAGACACCCTGGTTCGAATCCAGGCCGTGATTGGGAATCCCATAGGGCGGCATACAATTGGCCCAGCGTCGTCCGGGTTAGGGTTTGGCTGGGGTAGGTCGCCATTTGTTCTTAACTGACTTCCGTGGTTAAATAAAAAATATTGGTATACGACCCTAACTAATGAATCATTTAAATCCAGACTGTTACACTTTATAAACGGAGACAGGTAGCCTAGTGGTTAGAGCGTTGTGCCAGTAACCGAAAGGTTGCTGGATCGAATCCCTGAGCTGACAAGGTAAAAAAATCTGTCGTTCTGACCCTGAACAAGGCAGTTAACCCACTGTTCCCTGGTAGGCCGTCATTGTAAATAAGAATTTGTTCTTAAATAAAGGTAAAAAAAATATTAATAAATAAACGATGATAGAGCGACATCTTCTGGGTAAGAAAAATTACTGCACTTAACTGCAGCCTCAGTCACAGTTCTTACTGCAGCTTTATCCTCAGTCATGGTCCTTACTGCAGCCTTATCCTCAGTCATGGTCCTTACTGCAGCCTTATCCTCAGTCATGGTCCATACTGCAGCCTTATCCTCAGTCACGGTTCTTACTGCAGGCTTATCCTCAGTCATGGTCCTTACTGCAGCCTTATCCTCAGTCATGGCTCTTACTGCAACCTTATCCTCAGTCATGGTTCTTACTGCAGCCTTATCCTCAGTCATGGGCCTTACTGCAGCCTTATCCTCAGTCACGGTCCTTACTGCAGCCTTATCCTCAGTCATGGTCCTTACTGCAGCCTTATCCTCAGTCATGGTCCATACTGCAGCCTTATCCTCAGTCATGGTTCTTACTGCAGCCTTATCCTCAGTCATGGTCCTTACAGCAGCCTTATCCTCAGTCATGGTCCTTACTGCAGCCTTATCCTCAGTCATGGTTCTTACTGCAGCCTTATCCTCAGTCATGGTCCTTACTGCAGCCTTATCCTCAGTCATGGTCCTTACTGCAGCCTTATCCTCAGTCATGGTCCTTACTGCAGCCTTATCCTCAGTCACGGTCCATACTGCAGCCTTATCCTCAGTCATGGTCCATACTGCAGCCTTATCCTCAGTCATGGTCCTTACTGCAGCCTTATCCTCAGTCATGGTTCTTACTGCAGTCTTATCCTCAGTCATGGTCCTTACTGCAGCCTTATCCTCAGTCATGTGCCTTACTGCAGCCTTATCCTCAGTCATGCTCATTACTGCAGCCTTATCCTCAGTCATGGTCCTTACTGCAGCCTTATCCTCAGCCTTATCCTCAGTCATGGTTCTCACTGCAGCCTTATCCTCAGTCATGGTTCTTACTGCAGCCTTATCCTCAGTCAAGGTTCTTACTGCAGCCTTATCCTCAGTCACGGTCCTTACTGCAGCCTTATCCTCAGTCATGGTTCTTACTGCAGCCTTATCCTCAGTCATGGTCCTTACTGCAGCCTTATCCTCAGTCATGGTCCTTACTGCAGCCTTATCCTCAGTCATGGTTCTTACTGCAGCCTTATCCTCAGTCATGGTCCTTACTGCAGCCTTATCCTCAGTCACGGTCCTTACTGCAGCCTTATCCTCAGCCTTATCCTCAGTCATGGTTCTTACTGCAGCCTTATCCTCAGTCATGGTTCTTACTGCAGCCTTATCCTCAGTCATGGTCCTTACTGCAGCCTTATCCTCAGTCATGGTCCTTACTGCAGCCTTATCCTCAGTCATGGTTCTTACTGCAGCCTTATCCTCAGTCACGGTCCTTACTGCAGCCTTATCCTCAGTCATGGTTCTTACTGCAGCCTTATCCTCAGTCATGGTCCTTACTGCAGCCTTATCCTCAGTCATGGTCCTTACTGCAGCCTTATCCTCAGTCACGGTCCTTACTGCAGCCTTATCCTCAGTCATGGTCCTTACTGCAGCCTTATCCTCAGTCATGGTCCTTACTGCAGCCTTATCCTCAGTCATGGTCCTTACTGCAGCCTTATCCTCAGTCACGGTCCTTACTGCAGCCTTATCCTCAGCCTTATCCTCAGTCATGGATCTTACTGCAGCCTTATCCTCAGTCACGGTCCTTACTGCAGCCTTATCCTCAGTCACGGTCCTTACTGCAGCCTTATCCTCAGTCACGGTCCTTACTGCAGCCTTATCCTCAGGCACGGTCCTTACTGCAGCCTTATCCTCAGTCATGGTCCTTACTGCAGCCTTATCCTCAGTCATGGTTCTTACTGCAGCCTTATCCTCAGTCATGGTTCTTACTGCAGCCTTATCCTCAGTCATGGTCCTTACTGCAGCCTTATCCTCAGTCATGGTCCTTACTGCAGCCTTATCCTCAGTCACGGTCCTTACTGCAGCCTTATCCTCAGTCATGGTCCTTACTGCAGCCTTATCCTCAGTCATGGTCCTTACTGCAGCCTTATCCTCAGTCATGGTCCTTACTGCAGCCTTATCCTCAGTCATGGTCCTTACTGCAGCCTTATCCTCAGTCACGGTCCTTACTGCAGCCTTATCCTCAGCCTTATCCTCAGTCATGGATCTTACTGCAGCCTTATCCTCAGTCACGGTCCTTAATGCAGCCTTATCCTCAGTCACGGTCCTTACTGCAGCCTTATCCTCAGTCACGGTCCTTACTGCAGCCTTATCCTCAGGCACGGTCCTTACTGCAGCCTTATCCTCAGTCATGGTCCTTACTGCAGCCTTATCCTCAGTCACGCCTTACTGCAGCCTTATCCTCAGTCACGGTCCTTACTGCAGCCTTATCCTCAGTCACGGTCCTTACTGCAGCCTTATCCTCAGTCACGGTCCTTACTGCAGCCTTATCCTCAGTCACGGTCCTTACTGCAGCCTTATCCTCAGTCACGGTCCTTACTGCAGCCTTATCCTCAGTCACGGTCCTTACTGCAGCCTTATCCTCAGTCATGGTCCTTACTGCAGCCTTATCCTCAGCCTTATCCTCAGTCATGGTCCTTACTGCAGCCTTATCCTCAGTCATGGTCCTTACTGCAGCCTTATCCTCAGTCATGGTCCTTACTGCAGCCTTATCCTCAGTCACGGTCCATACTGCAGCCTTATCCTCAGTCATGGTCCATATTGTATCACTGAGGGGTATACTACAAAGCAGGTCTAATGAGTTAGTCAGATAACTGACAAGCAGAATCTAGCCAAAGAGCCATGTTACTGGTTGAAGTGTTTTTAAAAAAGTATCTAACGCAGTTGATTTACAATGCTGACGTAAACATGATATTAAGCTGGATATTGAAACGAGCCTTTAAAAAATACAATTGGTATCCAACAGTAGAGTGAAATTCACTAACAAGCAACATGTAAAATAGAGGCTTTTTGTTGTTGTTGTTGTTGTTGTTGTTGTTGTTGCTGCCGTTCTATAAGAGCTCCCTTGTGTTCTCCCACCAACTTGCCCTCGTTCTCCCACCAACTTGCCCTCGTTCTCCCACCAACTTGCCCTCGTTCTGCCACCAACTTGCCCTCGTTCTCCCACCAACTTGCCCTCGTTCTCCCACCAACTTGCCCTCGTTCTCCCACCAACTTGCCCTCGTTCTCCCACCAACTTGCCCTCGTTCTCCCACCAACTTGCCCTCGTTCTGCCACCAACTTGCCCTCGTTCTGCCACCCACTTGCCCTCGTTCTCCCACCCACTTGCCCTCGTTCTCCCACCAACTTGCCCTCGTTCTCCCACCAACTTGCCCTCGTTCTGCCACCAACTTGCCCTCGTTCTGCCACCAACTTGCCCTCGTTCTGCCACCAACTTGCCCTCGTTCTCCCACCAACTTGCCCTCGTTCTCCCACCAACTTGCCCTCGTTCTCCCACCAACTTGCCCTCGTTCTCCCACCAACTTGCCCTCGTTCTGCCACCAACTTGCCCTCGTTCTCCCACCAACTTGCCCTCGTTCTCCCACCAACTTGCCCTCGTTCTCCCACCAACTTGCCCTCGTTCTGCCACCAACTTGCCCTCGTTCTCCCACCAACTTGCCCTCGTTCTGCCACCAACTTGCCCCTCATGCTGCAACGTTTGCAAACATAGGAAGGGGTCTGTTAGATGTGCTTTTAGGTCGTACCACTAGGGGGTGATATCGTCCTTCATATTGAATACCACACGTATCCAGGCAACCCATAAGGAATATGAACTTGCCCCTTAAGTGAATATGAATTGTATTTACTTGATTCCTCACCGAGATTAATTCAAAAAGCGACCAGAAGTAGAGTGAACCAATGCTGATCTATGGTCAGTGGTGCATTTTCTCCCATCTTAGTTTAGGGGCTCCCAAATGGCACCACATCTCAGCGTTGGAGGCGTCACTACCAGACCCTGGTTCGATTCCAAGATGCATCACAACCAGCCGTGATCGGGAGTCCCACAGGGCGGCGCACAATTGGCCCAGTGTGGTCCGGGTTAGGGTTTGGCCAGAGGTAGGCAGTCATTATCAAAATAAGAATTTGTTCTTAACTCACTTGCCGAGTTAGAAGTAGTGTGCTATATAGGGAATAGTGTGCCATTGAGGATGCACACTAGATGATGAATATGAAATTGATGTTTTATGTGTCAGCAGGACTAGACAGAATCTGTGACGAATGTTGATTAATCAATAGACTTCACCGGTCTGCATATCTAATCAATAATCAATACTGAAGCTAGTTGTCACTCTTGCTTTGATGTGTGTGTGTGTGTGTGTGTGTGTGTGTGTGTGTGTGTGTGTGTGTGTGTGTGTGTGTGTGTGTGTGTGTGTGTGTGTGTGTGTGTGTGTGTGTGTGTGTGTGTGAGAGTGTGTGTGTGTGTGTGTGTGAGAGTGTGTGTGTGAGAGTGTGTGTGTGAGAGTGTGTGTGTGAGTGAGAGTAAGTAAGTAAGTAAAGGTCAGCCAGAACTTTAGTCTCTGCTGGATAGTGGACAGCTGCAATATAGAGTGCTTATCCAATGGCAACACCAGGTATCACAAAGATGCCAAATTCCTGGGCTGTGATTGGCAACATTTAGTGATGACAACCAAAGCCCCTGGTGGCCATCTTTAGGGGCCAGCAGATCTCTGGTCAATCTGATAGTACAAGAGACAGGCCATTCCCTATATAAAGAGAGGATATATATTACAGGAGGAGACAGACCAAGACCCCAAACTGATGCTAATTTTGAAGGGTTTGGGCATCTGTCCCAAATGGCACCCTATTACCTATATAGTGCACTACTTTGGATCAGAACCCTATGGACCAGAACCCTATAGACCAGAACCCTATGGACCAGAGCCCTATGGACCAGAACCCTGTGGACCAGAACCCTATGGATCAGAACCCTATGGACCAGAACCCTGTGGACCAGAACCCTGTGGACCAGAACCCTGTGGACCAGAGCCCTATGGACCAGAACCCTATGGACTAGAACCCTGTGGACCAGAGCCCTATGGACCAGAACCCTGTGGATCAGAACCCTATGGACCAGAGCCCTATGGACCAGAACCCTGTGGACCAGAACCCTATGGACATGAACCCTATGGTCCAGAGCCCTATGGACCAGAACCCTATGGACTAGAACCCTATAGACCAGAACCCTGTGGACCAGAGCCATATGGACCAGAACCCTATGGACCAGAACCCTGTGGACCAGAACCCTGTGGACCAGAGCCCCAGAGCCCTATGGACCAGAACACTATGGACCAGAGACCTACTGACCAGAACCCTATGGATCAGAGCCCCAGAACCCTATGGATTAGAGCCCCAGAACCCTATGGACTAGTACCCTATGGACCAGAACCCTATGCAAATAGGGTACCATTTGGAATACAGCCTGTGTTTTCAGTTGTCGTAATAGAAAGCTATTAGGACATGCTAAAGTTACTATTGTCATTATGCGATTTATATGTGCGGTGGAATGTAGAATCTACACTGAACAGAAATATTAACATTAAAGTGTTGGTCCCGTGTTTCCTGAGCTAAAATGAATGTTCCATTTGCACAAAAAGCTTATTTCTCTCAAATTTGTTAACATCCCTGTTAGTGAGCATTTTCTCCTTTGCCAAGATAATCCATCCACCTGACAGGTGTGGTATATCAAGAAGATGATTAGACAGCATGATCATTACACAGGTGCACCTTGTGCTGGGGAGAATAAAAGGCCACTTTAAAATGTGCAGTTTTGTCACTGAACACAAGGCCACAGATGTCTCAAGTGTTTAGGGAGCGTGCAATTGGCATGCTGACTGCAAGAATGTCCACCAGAGCTGTTGCAAGATAATTTAATGTTCATTTCTAGTCCATAAGTTATTTTTTAGAGAATTTGTCAGTATGTTCATCCGGCTTCAGAAAAACAGACCATCTGTATGGTGTCGTCTGGGCAAGTTGTTAGCTGATGTCAACGTTGTGAACAGAGTGCCCCATGGTGGGGTGATGGTATGGGCAGGCTTAAACTACGGACAATGAACACAATTGCATTTTATTGACGGCAATTTGAATGAACAGAGATACCGTGACGAGATCCATAGGCCCATTGCGGTGCCATTCATCCGCTGCCATCACCTCATGTTCCAGCATGATAATGCACGGGCTTGAGAGATTGAGAGATTCCATAATGTGGTAGGTGTGTCTAGGGTTTAAAATCCTGGTAAACCTCTCCAAAGTTCCCAGGTTTTCCAGAAATTCTGGTTGGGCGGTAACTGGATTTCCTGCTAATTCCCTCCTGCTTCTGGTAATATTCCAACCCGGGATTTCTGGAAAACCTGGGAATTTTGTTAAAATTCCAGAACTTTTGTGAAAGTTCCAGAACTTTTGTGAAAGTTCCAGAACTTTTGTGAAAGTTCCAGAACTTTTGCAACCATTAGGTAGGTGTGTTAGTATGGTGGATGGGTTTATGATTTTATGAGGAAATTAAGGTTGGTTAAATAAGATGAAACGTCACCCAACAAAAATATTTGACACGTTTATTTTTTAACAGCTTTGGGGGGGGGGGGGGGGCTTTGTGCACATATTGTAAAAAAATAAAAAAATGAACTTAAAAAAAAAATACATAATGTAAGCTTAAGGGACAATGACAGGCCAAACATACCCAGGGATATGTAATAGGATTGGGATGGGTTAAATCCTATGGATACTTGCTCATACCACATACAGTATACACCGAGTACAAAACATTAAGAACTCCTGCTCTTTCTATGACATGGACTGACCAGGTGAAGCCATTTGAAAAACACAGCTGAGGTGCTGACCTGCTGCACCCTCTACAACCACTGTGATTATTATTATCTGACCCTGTTGGTTATCTATGGACGTTTGAACATCTTGAAGAATGATCTGGCGATAATGGCCGTGTACTCTCTTATAAATCTCCACCCAATGGCCACCCCTCAGAGCCTGGTTCCTCTCTAGGTTTCTTCCTAGGTTGGCTAATGCCTTTCTAGGGAGTTTTTCCTAGCCACCGTGCTTCTACATCTGCATTGTTTGGTGTTTTAAGCTGTTTTTCTGTACAAGTACTTTGAGACAACTGCTTTATAAATACATTTCATTCATTGATTGATTGACATCCAGCCAACTTGACACAACTGTGGGAAGCATTGGAGTCAACATGGGCCAACACTCCCGTGGAAACGCTTTCCACACCTTATAGTGTCCATTCCTGGACGAATTGAGTCTGTTCTGAGGGCAAAAGGTGTTTCTTATGTGTTTGTTTTTTTACACACAGTGTAAAAGACAACATTATTAATGACGTATAGATCACCTTATAGTAATGCCATTATGCTATTCAAGGTGCAATCGGAGGAAAAACGTTTCGGGTTTAAGTCCCTAATAGCACCCTACTGTATGTAGTTTAGTACACTACGCCCATATGGAGTTGGTCAAACGTAGTGCACTACAAATGGAAATAGGGTGCCGTTAAGGACAAATTTAAAGGTTTTGACATCGTGACAGTTGTGTCCTTGTGAAATGGAACTTGGAGAGGATAATGGACATTAACATTGAATCCTTGATTATCACTACGGAAGACAGGTCTATGTGATGGGAGTTAGTAAGGGCTGCTGGGTATTCAGAAGAAGAAAAACAAACGGCTGCACAAGGTTTGAACATTTTATAATTTACTCCGTGATTACTTCTACTGATACGAATGTCCTACCCATTCTTATAAATCGTTTTGTGTGCAGGTAGTTAAAGCTGCAATCTGTCTTTTATTTTTTTTCCGGCAACCCAAACAAATTCACATAGAAATGTGAGTTACACAGTGGAGCTGTCCTCAGTGAAAGCAAGTCTAAGAAGCGGTAGACCGTGTTCTATGTGCGCTATTTCTATACTTCCCATTCTTACATTTGGTTTTGTATACCAACTTCAAAACAGCTGAAAATACAATATTTTTGGTGATGGAAAAGATATTTCACAGCGGTTTAGATGGTACAATGATTCTCTGCACTATACTTACTGGTTTTGTCACAAACTGAAATTAGGCAAACTATTGGATGTTCAGAAACCAGGAAATGGCGAAGCGATTTCTGCATGTTTCACCTTTAACAATTTATGTTTCCTATCTGAAGATTTTATTTGAGTGTAGAGGCTGGGTGTACTGTCGACCAACATGTGAGATAGGGAAGTTACTGTAGCTTTAAGAGTAACATAACAACATAGTAAACAAAGTTAAATCATTATATTTAGTAAATCATTAAATTACGGTAACAATGTTCATTTTTGTCTTTTTAATTTTTTTTTTACTATAAACGGGTCACATTCAGTGTTTCACTTTGCAGTAGCAATTATCCATAAAAATCACTGTGTTCAAAATGACCAATGATCAGTATTAAGCGTCATGACACAATTAGAGTTACACTGACCGTGTCCGAATACCCTAGTAGGTTACTTAAATATGCAATAAAATATATAGTTTTATAGAATGTGACGTTTTGAAAATCGAGTATACTTTAAATGCCCAGATCTCATACTCATTTGACTTTTGATGAAATAGAATTCGTGGCACACTATTGAGGTAGAGAAGCATCTTTTTTCCCCCAAGTGTTTGACAACAGCTGATAATCAGAATAGGGGATGCGCTCTACAACATGTACCCATGGCGGGGAACAAGTGTGATTGCGCAGTCGATGACTCCTTCTCAGTATGGATGAGCAGTACGTTGATATTTGTTGCTTACTTCGTACATTCTTACTAAACTGTGCGTTCTAAATAGCATGCAGTACGTTTAGTACACAATGTTTAGTTTAAGTAGTAGGCAAGTCAGATTTCGGACACGACCAGTGACTGCCTTTTTCCAAACCATAAACATTTAAACTAAAGACAACGGTCAGTTCAAGGGAAAAGCTGAATGTTTAAAGTGCATTTAGGGTCAAACTATTGGCATCATCTGAGTGATGATCGGTCTAGAGATGACTGAGGGCGGATTCAATCCGATCGCGCTTTATCGACAATGCGTCTTTTAAAAAGGTAACGCTCCCGCATTCACAGGCAATTTGCATTCACAGTAAACACTGCAAATGTCAGCTCAATCGGAAAATGACTTTAAATGTCAAGCACTCTTTAACACGGATCTAACGCAGATCAAATCGCGTCCCGGCCTGAGTCAGTTAGAATTAGCCAACTTCATTGTAGCACACCAAGGTGTTAGCATTAGCCAACTCCATTGTAGCACACCAAGGTGTTAGCATTAGCCAACTTCATTGTAGCACACCAAGGTGTTAGCATTAGCCAACTTCATTGTAGCACACCAAGGTGTTAGCATTAGCCAACTCCATTGTAGCACACCAAGGTGTTAGCATTAGCCAACTCCTTTGTAGCACACCAAGGTGTTAGCATTAGCCAACTCCATTGTAGCACACCAAGGTGTTAGCATTAGCCAACTCCATTGTAGCACACCAAGGTGTTAGCATTAGCCAACTCCATTGTAGCACACGAAGGTGTTAGCATTAGCCAACTCCATTGCAGCACACCAAGGTGTTAGCTAACGCCAAAAGACAACTATAACCTTCAGACCAGGAAATGGTTTCACCATTCTTATAACCTTTAATATATATATATATATATATATATATATATATATATATATATATATATATATATATATATATTATTAAAATGGTCAACTGTGTTATTTTGGACTTGGATCTTAATTAAAATCAATTAATAGTTGAATTCCCCACATTTCAATAATTTCTGCTGTGTTAAGGATTTACATTTTTTTTTACAAAATATATATTTTGAAAAAACAGAACACTGTAGTTTTTCCAATAATAATAAATGAAAGCACCCGTGAAAAAACAAAAACAAGAATAACTTTAATACTCATTAATAATACAACTCTAACTCAGACTGACTGGTGCTGAAATCATCGTCAACCATCTTGGCTCTCCATCTCCCCCAGTTTCTGTGTCTCTCTGTGTCTCTATGGTGACCACCAGGCTGCCCTATGGCAGGTCAGCACCTTTAATTTGTCTGTATGTGTCTCACTGGGTGTGGTTGGAGGAGGGCTGAGGGGATTGGCCCTAGGGAGTCTACTGCATCTCTGTTACTGTTACTGTTACCTGTTACTGTTGGGTCTGGAGGTGCTGGCCCACTACCAACCCAGTCCCCTCGGGGGCGCCCGTCTGAGGCAGGCTCCCAGTGATAGTGTTGGAGGCCTGTAATGTGGGCTTCATTGTCTGTGTCTGTGGGGAGAGGGGGAGGTAGCCTTGGGCCTCTTCCTCCCAGCTCCAGTCCCTGGATGAGGCTTCCTCCCAGCTCCGTCCCCCTCTCCAGGTCATTGTGTCACACCTCCTTCTCCGTCAGCCCGTTGTTCCTGTTGCCACTGAAGACCAGCCCCGCCCCCTCGCTGTCTAGCCCCTCCTCCAGCTGATTGGCCACTCACGGGCAACCACCTCCCCCCCAGGCCCCTCCCCCTCTGATCTGCTGACGATGACGTCACAGAGATGATAACGTCATCGCAGACACCACCTGAGGACTGTCTAATGGGTTAGTCTTATCCGGGAGCTCATTCATAGATTGTAGTTGACCTCTAACCTTTGAGTGCTGTGTGGGTGAAACTGAGGAGGTGGTGATGGGGGGGAGGGGGGGGGGGGGGGGGGGGGGGGGGGGGTGCTTGGGGCAAGAGGAGTGGTGAGGGGGTCTCTGGGAGTCCCGTGGTGGCCCAGTTCAGAGTGACCAGGCCTAGCCAGATGTCCTGGCTGGGGGTCTCCTCTCCTTTTCCCCCGCTGCCCTCCTCCAGCCCCACGGACCCCCTCTGCACAGACGCCGGGTCATCCTTAAAGTCAAGCTTTTTGGGGTTTTGGTCGTCGTCGTTGTTTTTCTCCGGTTGGTCTAAAAGGTGTAGCAGAAACATTATCAACGTCCTTCTGGAAGATGTGCTAGTCGTCCTGGGCTGTAGTCACCTCCTCCTCCGTCAGGCTGGGCAGCTTAACCCGCTCGTCCGTCCCAGACTGGCTGAGTGCTGTGTGGGTGGGTGGGTGGGGAGAGGAGGAGAGGGTCAGGGTCTGGAGGTAAGGGTGTGTAGTAGTGGTAGTTTGTGATTGCATGGTTGTGTTGCAGTAATACCAGCCCAACATTAGTATCCAGTCCAAGATTAGTATCCAGTCCAACATTAGTATCCAGTCTAATCCAGTCCAACATTAGTATCCAGTCTAATCCAGTCCAACATTAGTATCCAGTCTAATCCAGTCCAACATTAGTATCCAGTCCAACATTAGTATCCAGTCCAACATTAGTATCCAGTCCAACATTAGTATCCAGTCTAATCCAGCCCAACATTAGTATCCAGTCCAACGTTAGTATCCAGTCTAATCCAGCCCAACATTAGTATCCAGTCCAACATTAGTATCCAGTCCAACATTAGTATCCAGTCCAACATTAGTATCCAGTCCAACATTAGTATCCAGTCCAACATTAGTATCCAGCCCAACATTAGTATCCAGTCTAATGCAGTCCAACATTAGTATCCAGTCTAATGCAGTCCAACATTAGTATCCAGCCCAACATTAGTATCCAGTCCAACATTAGTATCCAGTCCAACATTAGTATCCAGTCCAACATTAGTATCCAGCCCAACATTAGTATCCAGTCTAATGCAACCCAACATTAGTATCCAGTCTAATGCAGTCCAACATTAGTATCCAGCCCAACATTAGTATCCAGTCTAATCCAGCCCAACATTAGTATCCAGTCTAATCCAGCCCAACATTAGTATCCAGTCCAACATTAGTATCCAGTCTAATCCAGCCCAACATTAGTATCCAGTCCAACATTAGTATCCAGTCCAACATTAGTATCCAGTCCAACATTAGTATCCAGTCCAACATTAGTATCCAGCCCAACATTAGTATCCAGTCTAATGCAGTCCAACATTAGTATCCAGTCTAATGCAGTCCAACATTAGTATCCAGCCCAACATTAGTATCCAGTCCAACATTAGTATCCAGTCCAACATTAGTATCCAGTCCAACATTAGTATCCAGCCCAACATTAGTATCCAGTCTAATGCAACCCAACATTAGTATCCAGTCTAATGCAGTCCAACATTAGTATCCAGCCCAACATTAGTATCCAGTCTAATCCAGCCCAACAATAGTATCCAGTCCAACATTAGTATTAAGTCTAATCCAGCCCTACATTAGTATCCAGTCAAACATTAGTATCCAGTCCAACATTAGTATCCAGTCTAATCCAGCCCAACATTAGTATCCAGCCCAACATTAGTATCCAGTCCAACATTAGTATCCAGTCCAACATTAGTATCCAGTCCAACATTAGTATCCAGTCCAACATTAGTATCCAGTCCAACATTAGTATCCAGTCTAATCCAGTCCAACATTAGTATCCAGTCTAATCCAGTCCAACATTAGTATCCAGCCCAACATTAGTATCCAGTCTAATCCAGTCCAACATTAGTATCCAGTCCAACATTAGTATCCAGTCTAATCCAGTCCAACATTAGTATCCAGTCTAATCCAGCCCAACATTAGTATCCAGTCCAACATTAGTATCCAGTCTAATCCAGTCCAACATTAGTATCCAGTCTAATCCAGCCCAACATTAGTATCCAGTCCAACATTAGTATCCAGTCCAACATTAGTATCCAGTCCAACATTAGTATCCAGTCTAATCCAGTCCAACATTAGTATCCAGTCCAACATTAGTATCCAGCCCAACATTAGTATCCAGCCCAACATTAGTATCCAGTCCAACATTAGTATCCAGTCCAACATTAGTATCCAGTCCAACATTAGTATCCAGTCTAACATTAGTATCCAGTCCAACATTAGTATCCAGTCCAACATTAGTATCCAGTCCAACATTAGTATCCAGTCTAATCCAGTCCAACATTAGTATCCAGTCCAACATTAGTATCCAGTCAAACATTAGTATCCAGTCCAACATTAGTATCCAGTCAAACATTAGTATCCAGTCCAACATTAGTATCCAGTCCAACATTAGTATCCAGTCTAATCCAGCCCAACATTAGTATCCAGTCCAACATTAGTATCCAGTCCAATCCAGCCCAACATTAGTATCCAGTCTAATCCAGCCCAACATTAGTATCCAGTCCAACATTAGTATCCAGTCCAACATTAGTATCCAGTCCAACATTAGTATCCAGTCTAATCCAGTCCAACATTAGTATCCAGTCCAACATTAGTATCCAGCCCAACATTAGTATCCAGCCCAACATTAGTATCCAGTCCAACATTAGTATCCAGTCCAACATTAGTATCCAGTTCAACATTAGTATCCAGTCCAACATTAGTATCCAGTCCAACATTAGTATCCAGTCTAATCCAGTCCAACATTAGTATCCAGTCCAACATTAGTATCCAGTCCAACATTAGTATCCATCCCAATATTGCATGTTCTAATAGACACGCAGACACACAGACAGTCTGACAGATGTTCTAATAGACACACAGACACAGTCTGACAGATGTTCTAACAGACACACAGACACAGTCTGACAGATGTTCTAATAGACAGCCCTGATGCATGAAGGAGTGGAGAGAGGGGCTGAAGACAGATCTGTGCCTCAACCAGAAGATAAAGACAGTTTTGTTCTGACTGGAAATCAATCTGGATGAGAGTATCATCTTAAATGAACACAGTGTAAAAGATACAACGATGACGCCCCCTCAGCCTTCCTGGTGATGTCATAGAGGAAATCTAAAAATCGAGTCAACTAATCGATTATTAGTTAGCATAGTTTCCCAGGCATGCAGTCAAAAAAAAACAAGCAGCTTCGAACACCTCATGGATTATTACACTATTCCCTATGTAGTGCACTTTAGACCAGAGCCCTAAGGGACCTAAGGGTTCTGGTCAAAAGTGCACTATGTTGGTAATAGTGTACAATTTGGAACACACAGAAGAGATATCGTAAAAGAAGGGTGGTTACCTGTGTGCTTCGTAGCTGTCTCCATCTTTACCTCCTGGTCAGGAAGATAAGAACTAATGTTAATAAAGAGATGGGGGGGGATAAGAAAAATAACAAATCATTCACATTGTAGATGTCTCTTCATGAACAGGACAAAACCAGCATCTCTAGGCCCTAGAGGAGAACTGACGGTTCTGTTAGAGTATGGATGGAGATACGATGGAGGAGAGGAGGAGCAGGACAGGGCTCGGGTGGAGAGGATGGAGGGATATTTGATTGGGTTGGATGGATGGATAGATGGTGAGATTGGGAAGGACGTAACTAGTGGGATGGTGTGGATGTACAGTAACACACTGTAGGGTACAGTAACACACTGTAGGGTTCAGTAACACACTGTAGTGTACAGTAACACACTGTAGGGTACAGTAACACACTGAAGGGTACAGTAACACACTGAAGGGTACAGTAACACACTGTAGGGTACAGTAACACACTATAGTGTACAGTAACACACTGTAGTGTACAGTAACACACTGTAGGGTACAGTAACACACTGTAGGGTACAGTAACACACTGTAGGGTACAGAAACACACTGTAGTGTACAGTAACACACTGTAGGGTACAGTAACACACTGTAGGGTACAGTAACACACTGTAGGGTACAGAAACCCACTGTAGTGTACAGAAACACACTAATAGTAGTAGCACTGTAGTAGTACTCGTAGTAGTACTCTAGTATCACTAATAGTAGTACTAGTAGTATCACTGTAGTAGTACTAGTAGTATCACTGTAGTATCATTGTAGTATCACTGTAGTAGTACTAATAGACGTACTGTAGTATCGCTGTAGTAGTATGTGTGTGTTTACCTGTTGTGTCCAGCCCTTTGGGTCGGGGGTTACACTGCTTGTGTCCCTGGCAGCTCCTCATCTCCATCAGCTGGGAATGGAGGGTGTTCAACACCTCTCTATCCACGGAATACACCACGTTGGTCAACTATAAGACACACGGACACACACGGACACACGGACACACACAGACACACGGACACACGGACACACACAGACACAGACACACACACACACGGAGGCACACACACACATGGAGGTACACAGACAGACACAGACACACACAGACACACAGACACATACAGATACACACAGACACACACAGATACACAAACACACACAGATACACACAGATACACACACATGGAGGCACACAGAGGCACACAGACAGACAGACACACATACACACACAAACACAGACAGCCAAAGACAGCCACACACAGACACACACAGACTTCAATACATAGTTTTCGATAGACAGAAAATACAAACTGCTACTGAAAGGTATCTGGAAGGGGAGGAGTCCACTCACCTGATAGGGGTCGAGGTTGAGGTCAAAGTACTCGAGGAAGCCCGTAGCGAACTCACAGAACAGGGTGTTGTGCGTTTCGTTGATGGTCCTCACGCACCAGTAGGTGTTGTTGTTGGAACTGGTGCAGGCACAGAACGCTCCCACTGGGGGATTAGAGGAAGGACAACAGGGTCAACTACTAACTAGAACAGAACCCTCCAGTTTAGTAACAGTGTAGTGTTGGCGTATTAACAGTGTAGTAATGGCATAGTAACAGTGTAGTGTTGGCATATCAACTGTGTAGTAACAGTGTAGTAACAGTGTAGTGTTGGCATATTAACGGTGTAGTAACAGTATAGCGTTGGCGTAGTAACAGTGTAGTAACGGTGTAGCAACAGTGTAGTGTTGGCATATTAACGGTGTAGTAACAGTGTAGTGCTGGCATATTAACGGTGTAGTAACAGTGTAGTGTTGGCGTAGTAACAGTGTAGTAACGGTGTAGTAACAGTGTAGTAACTGTGTAGTAACAGTGTAGTGTTGGCATATTAACAGTGTAGTAACAGTGTAGTGCTGGGGTAGTAACAGTGTAGTAACAGTGTAGTGTTGGGGTAGTAACGGTGTAGTAACAGTGTAGTGTTGGCGTATTAACAGTGTAGTAATGACATAGTAACAGTGTAGTGTTGGGGTAGTAACAGTGTAGTAACAGTGTAGTGTTGGCGTATTAACAGTGCAGTAATGGTGTAGTAACAGTATAGTGTTGACGTAGTAACGGTGTAGTAACGGTGCATTAACAGTGTAGTGTTTGGCGTATCAAAGGTGCATTAACAGTGTAGTGTTGGCGTAGTAACGGTGTAGTAACGGTGTAGTGTTGGCGTAGTAACGGTGTAGTGTTGGCGTAGTAACAGTGTAGTAACGGTGTAGTAACGGTGTAGTAACGGTGTAGTAATAGTGTAGTAACGGTGTAGTAACGGTGTAGTGTTGGGGTATTACCAGTGTCGTAACAGTGTAGTAACAGTGTAGTAACGGTGTAGTAACAGTGTAGTAATGGTGTAGTAACAGTGTAGTGTTGGCGTATTAACGGTGTAGTAACAGTGTAGTAACGGTGTAGTAACAGTGTAGTGTTGGCATATTAACAGTGTAGTAACAGTGTATTAACAGTGTAGTGCTGGCGTAGTAACGGTGCAGTAACAGTGTAGTAACGGTGTAATAACAGTGTAGTGTTGGTATATTACCGGTGTAGTAACAGTGTAGTAACGGTGTAGTAACAGTGTAGTAACGGTGTAATAACAGTGTTGTGTTGGTATATTACCGGTGTAGTAACAGTGTAGTAACGGTGTAGTAACAGTGTAGTAACGGTGTAGTAACAGTGTAGTGTTGGCGTAGTAACGGTGTAGTGGCGTACGGTTCCAGAAGGGGGCGGTCTGCCAGTGGTCGTTGTTGTGAGTGAAACAGGTGAGGCCAGGTAGACTACAGTCATCCCCATTTTTCAGCCTCTTTCTCTCTTTCCTCTCCTTTTTCTTCCGCCTGATCTCGTTAAACAGCTGCGTCTTCCCATCCACTTCTTGGGCCGCCTCCCTGCACAGACAGGACAGACAGACACGCCCACCAAATAAAATTACAGACAGTAGTGCATTATGTAGGGAAAAGTGTGCCAATTCAGACCCATCCTCCTGGGGCAAGGTGATGGTTAAGAGAGAAGGGCTGATTCCTTCCAGACTGAGTCACCGTATTGTGTTCCTACTGCCGCTTGTGACGATCCCTTCCAGACCTCTGGAAACTCCATACAGGAACCATGAAGATTTACCACAAGACAGGATAATACACAACACATTATACAGTACCAGTCACCTACTCATTCCAGGGGCTTTTCTTTATTTGTTCTGTTGTAGAACAATAGTGAAGACATCAAAACTACCAAATAACACATACGGAATCGTGTAGTAACCAACAAAATTGTTAAACAAATCAAAATATATTTTATATTTGAGATTCTTCATAGTAGCCACCTTTTACCTCGATGACAAGAGGAAATGGCCTTCCCCAAACTGTTGCCACAATGTTGGAAGCACAGCATCGTCTAGAATGTCATTGTATGCTGTAGCGTTAAGATTTACCTTCACTGGCGCTAAGGGGTGTTGCCCGAACCATGAAAAACAGCCCCAGACCATTATTCCTCCTCCACCAAACTTTACAGTCGGAACTATGCGTTGGGGCAAGTAGCGTTCTCCTGCCATCCTCCAAACCCTGATCCGTCCGTTGGACTGCCAGATGGTGAAGAGTGATTCATCACTCCAGAGAACGCGTTTCCACTGCTCCAGCGTCCAATTGTGGCGAGCTTTATACCACTCCAGCAGAGACTTGGCATTGCGCATGGTGATCTTAGGCTTGTGTGCGGCTGCTCGGCCACGGAAACCCATTTCATGAAGCTCCCGACGAACAGTTCTTGTGCTGACGTTGCTTCCAGAGGCAGTTTGGAACTCGGTAGTGAGGGTTTCAACCGAGGACAGAGGATTTTTACACGCTAAGCGCTTCAGCACTCGGCGGTCCCGTTCTGTTAGCTTGTGTGGCCTACCACTTCGCGGCAGAGCCTGAGACGTTTTCACTTCGTTGACAAGGGCAGCTCTAGCAGGGCAGAAATGTGATGAACTGACTTGTTGGCAAGGTGGAATCCTATGACGGTGGCACGTTGAAAGTCACTGAGCTCTTCAGTGAGGCCAATCTACTGTCAATGTTTGTCTATGGAGATTGCATGGCTGTGTGCTCGATTTTCCCCTAACTTTCCCCTAATTGGAGTAAACTATACAACCACATAAAAATAAAATAAAAATGTTAACCTTTATTTAACCAGGCAAGTCAGTTAAGAACAAATTCTTATTTTCAATGATGGCCTAGGAACAGTGGGTTAACTGCCTGTTCAGGGGCAGAACGACAGATTTGTACCTTGTCAGCTCGGGGATTGCAACCTTGCGATTACTAGTCCAACGCTCTAACCACTAGGCTACCTGCCGCCCCACTTAGGCTTCTACTTCCAGCTTATACATTTTACGGACACAGTATATTTAACATTAGTTATCTTTAGTTTGTTTTTAGTCACATCCTTCATCTACCCTAACCCCCTCTCATCTCTCTCTGAACACCATCCAGTTATGATTACTACCTGAAATATATATATATTTTTTAATCTGTGCTGTGATGTTTCATAAAAGTTCTGAACCTTTCTATTCTCATAGTTTCTACAGACCGTAAATTGAAGATAAACATGTTTGCTAACAGTATTGTTATATTATTGATCGATTCACTATGACTTTTTAAAATCACCCCGCAGTGCTATCTGCAGAGTTAGCTACAGGTAAATGTTACAATTCAAAACCCATTCCTGAACCTGCGACCAAAAACAAGCTACTTATGGACAGCAGCGATTGTATTTCTGCAGTTTGAAGATCTGTAGTTCATCGTGATGGTTGTATCCCATCATTTAAACTGAAAAACCAAGATTTCAATCATCCAACGTCGTTTTGTGTATCGGTTCATAAACCATGTGCCATGGAATCAGTACATCCAAAATCTCTTCACAACTATTTTATAATCTGTATGGCTCAATCTGTATGGCTCAGCATGTATGGCTCAATCTGTATGACTCAGCATGTATGGCTCAATCTGTATGGCTCAATCTGTATGACTCAGCATGTATGGCTCAATCTGTATGGCTCAATCTGTATGACTCAGCATGTATGGCTCAATCTGTATGGCTCAGCATGTATGGCTCAATCTGTATGGCTCAGCATGTATGGCTCAATCTGTATGACTCAGCATGTATGGCTCAATCTGTATGGCTCAATCTGTATGGCTCAATCTGTATGACTCAGCATGTATGGCTCAATCTGTATGGCTCAATCTGTATGACTCAGCATGTATGGCTCAATCTGATTGGCTCAATCTGTATGACTCAGCATGTATGGCTCAGTCTGTATGGCTCAATCTGTATGGCTCAATCTGTACAGCACAGCTGTCCATTCATCGGTCCTTAAATTCAACTGGTATACTTTATATTTATTACAATTTTCTTACACCATAGTTGGTCTTTAATACTGACCTCTTCTTCAATGTTGGTCTTTAATAGTGACCTCTTCTTCAATGTTGGTCTTTAATACTGACCACTTCTTCAATGTTGGTCTTTAATACTGACCTCTTCTTCAATGTTGGTCTTTAATACTGACCTCTTCTTCAATGTTGGTCTTTAATACTGACCTCTTCTTGCCACAGTCACATAATATTTGGGCAATTTTTTTATCCACATCCAATAACAAGGCTATACAGTCCAACAATAATTAGGCAAGTTAGCTGGCTAACTCATTGATCCGTCTTTGTTTGTATACCCCTCAGTTGAATGAGGAGTCATTACTAAGACTTTTTTAGAAAGGTAAATGAACAAACACCAACCTCTTCTTTCCACAGTCACACTCATCAGGTCGCCTCCTCTTCAGATGACCCCTGACCTCCCGAAGGTTCTTTATCTTGTCCTGAAGGGCCTCGATCTGCAATCATATAAAGCGTACTTTTAATATTTTCATTCACACAGAGCGAGGAGAGAGAGAGAGTAGCTGATAGAAGAAAGGAAGGGAAAGATAGGGGAGGGAAATAAATCAGACAGGACTGATATGTGATGTATAGAGAGGAAGGGAAAGATAGGGGAGGGAAATAGATCAGACAAGACTGATATGTGATGTATAGAGAGGAAGGGAAAGATAGGGGAGGGAAATAGATCAGACAAGACTGATATGTGATGTATAGAGAGGAAGGGAAAGATAGGGGAGGGAAATAGATCAGACAGGACTGATATGTGATGTATAGAGAGGAAGGGAAAGATAGGGGAGGGAAATAGATCAGACAGGACTGATATGTGATGTGTAGAGAGGAAAGAGATCAGATAGGACTGTTACGTGATGTTTAGAGTAAAGAGATCAGACAGGACTGATATTGGATTTTAGAGTAAAGAGATCAGACAGGACTGATATGTGATGTTTAGAGTAAAGAGATCAGACAGGAATGATATTGGATTATAGAATAAAGAGATCAGACGGGACTGTTTTGTGATGTTTAGAGTAAAGAGATCAGACAGGACTGTTAAGTGATGTAAGATAGTTATGTGGTGTATAGAGTAAAGAGATCAGACAGGACTGATACGTGATGTATAGAGTAAAGAGATCAGACAGGACTGATACGTGATGTATAGAGTAAAGAGATCAGACGGGACTGTTTTGTGATGTTTAGAGTAAAGAGATCAGACAGGACTGTTAAGTGATGTAAGATAGTTATGTGGTGTATAGAGTAAAGAGATCAGACAGGACTGTTTTGTGATGTTTAGAGTAAAGAGATCAGACAGGACTGTTAAGTGATGTAAGATAGTTATGTGGTGTATAGAGTAAAGAGATCAGACAGGACTGATATGTGATGTAAGATAGTGGTGTATAGAGACAGACTAACTTCCTGGTCCACGTAGCTCTTATGGTCCTTCCAGGCTCTAGAGGAAAAGTAGATCTCTCTCTCACAGTGGACCGTGTCATTCATCAGGAAGAAACACCTGGGAGAGGGGTAAGGGGGGACCGTGTCATTCATCAGGAAGAAACACCTGGGAGAGGGGTAAGGGGGGACCGTGTCATTCATCAGGAAGAAACACCTGGGAGAAGGGTAAGGGGGGACCGTGTCATTCATCAGGAAGTAACACCTGGGGGAAGGGTAAGGGGGGACCGTGTCATTCATCAGGAAGAAACACCTGGGAGAAGGGTAAGGGGGGACCGTGTCATTCATCAGGAAGAAACACCTGGGAGAGGGGTAAGGGGGGACCGTGTCATTCATCAGGAAGTAACACCTGGGGGAAGGGTAAGGGGGGACCGTGTCATTCATCAGGAAGTAACACCTGGGAGAGGGGTAAGGGGGGACCGTGTCATTCATCAGGAAGTAACACCTGGGAGAAGGGTAAGGGGGGACCGTGTCATTCATCAGGAAGTAACACCTGGGGGAAGGGTAAGGGGGGACCGTGTCATTCATCAGGAAGTAACACCTGGGAGAGGGGTAAGGGGGGACCGTGTCATTCATCAGGAAGAAACACCTGGGAGAGGGGGTAAGGGGGGACTGTGTCATTCATCAGGAAGTAACACCTGGGAGAGGGGGTAAGGGAGGACCGTGTCATTCATCAGGAAGTAACACCTGGGAGAGGGGCGAGGGAGGACTGTGTCATTCATCAGGAAGTAACACCTGGGAGAGGGTCAAAGGAGGACTGTGTCATTCATCAGGAAGTAACACCTGGGAGAGGGTCAAAGGAGGACTGTGTCATTCATCAGGAAGTAACACCTGGGAGAGGGTCAAATTAGGACTGTGTCATTCATCAGGAAGTAACACCTGGGAGAGGGTCAAAGGAGGACTGTGTCATTCATCAGGAAGTAACACCTGGGAGAAGGGTAAGGGGGGACCGTGTCATTCATCAGGAAGTAACACCTGGGAGAAGGGTAAGGGGGGACCGTGTCATTCATCAGGAAGTAACACCTGGGAGAAGGGTAAGGGGGGACCGTGTCATTCATCAGGAAGTAACACCTGGGGGAAGGGTAAGGGGGGACCGTGTCATTCATCAGGAAGTAACACCTGGGGGAAGGGTAAGGGGGGACTGTGTCATTCATCAGGAAGTAACACCTGGGAGAGGGTCAAAGGAGGACCGTGTCATTCATCAGGAAGTAACACCTGGGAGAGGGGCGAGGGAGGACTGTGTCATTCATCAGGAAGTAACACCTGGGAGAGGGTCAAAGGAGGACTGTGTCATTCATCAGGAAGTAACACCTGGGGGAAGGGTAAGGGGGGACTGTGTCATTCATCAGGAAGTAACACCTGGGAGAGGGTCAAAGGAGGACTGTGTCATTCATCAGGAAGTAACACCTGGGAGAGGGTCAAAGGAGGACTGTGTCATTCATCAGGAAGTAACACCTGGGAGAGGGTCAAATGAGGACTGTGTCATTCATCAGGAAGTAACACCTGGGAGAGGGTCAAAGGAGGACTGTGTCATTCATCAGGAAGTAACACCTGGGAGAGGGTCAAAGGAGGACCGTGTCATTCATCAGGAAGTAACACCTGGGAGAAGGGTAAGGGGGGACTGTGTCATTCATCAGGAAGTAACACCTGGGAGAGGGGCGAGGGAGGACTGTGTCATTCATCAGGAAGTAACACCTGGGTGAAGGGTAAGGGAGGACTGTGTCATTCATCAGGAAGTAACACCTGGGAGAAGGGTAAGGGGGGACCGTGTCATTCATCAGGAAGTAACACCTGGGTGAAGGGTAAGGGGGGACCGTGTCATTCATCAGGAAGTAACACCTGGGAGAGGGGTAAGGGAGGACTGTGTCATTCATCAGGAAGTAACACCTGGGAGAAGGACAAGGGGGGACCGTGTCATTCATCAGGAAGTAACACCTGGGAGAGGGGTAAGGGAGGACTGTGTCATTCATCAGGAAGTAACACCTGGGAGAAGGGTAAGGGGGGACCGTGTCATTCATCAGGAAGTAACACCTGGGGGAAGGGCAAGGGGGGACCGTGTCATTCATCAGGAAGTAACACCTGGGAGAGGGGGTAAGGGGGGACCGCGTCATTCATCAGGAAGTAACACCTGGGAGAAGGGTAAGGGGGGACCGTGTCATTCATCAGGAAGTAACACCTGGGAGAGGGGTAAGGGAGGACTGTGTCATTCATCAGGAAGTAACACCTGGGAGAAGGACAAGGGGGGACCGTGTCATTCATCAGGAAGTAACACCTGGGAGAAGGGTAAGGGGGGACTGTGTCATTCATCAGGAAGTAACACCTGGGAGAGGGGTAAGGGAGGACCGTGTCATTCATCAGGAAGTAACACCTGGGAGAAGGGTAAGGGGGGACTGTGTCATTCATCAGGAAGTAACACCTGGGAGAGGGGTAAGGGGGGACCGTGTCATTCATCAGGAAGTAACACCTGGGAGAGGGGCGAGGGAGGACTGTGTCATTCATCAGGAAGTAACACCTGGGAGAGGGGCGAGGGAGGACTGTGTCATTCATCAGGAAGTAACACCTGGGGGAAGGGTAAGGGGGGACCGTGTCATTCATCAGGAAGTAACACCTGGGAGAGGGGCGAGGGAGGACCGTGTCATTCATCAGGAAATAACACCTGGGGGAAGGGGAAGGGGGGACCGTGTCATTCATCAGGAAGTAACACCTGGGAGAGGGGCGAGGGAGGACTGTGTCATTCATCAGGAAGTAACACCTGGGAGAGGGGCGAGGGAGGACTGTGTCATTCATCAGGAAGTAACACCTGGGGGAAGGGTAAGGGGGGACCGTGTCATTCATCAGGAAGTAACACCTGGGAGAGGGGCGAGGGAGGACTGTGTCATTCATCAGGAAGTAACACCTGGGAGAGGGTCAAAGGAGGACCGTGTCATTCATCAGGAAGTAACACCTGGGGGAAGGGTAAGGGAGGACCGTGTCATTCATCAGGAAGTAACACCTGGGAGAGGGGCGAGGGAGGACTGTGTCATTCATCAGGAAGTAACACCTGGGAGAGGGGCGAGGGAGGACCGTGTCATTCATCAGGAAGTAACTCCTGGGGAAGGGCAAGGAAGGACCGTGTCATTCATCAGGAAGTAACACCTGGGGGAAGGGCAAGGAAGGACTGTGTCATTCATCTGGAAGTAACACCTGGGGGAAGGGCAAGGAAGGACCGTGTCATTCATCAGGAAGTAACACCTGGGGGAAGGGCAAGGAAGGACTGTGTCATTCATCAGGAAGTAACACCTGGGAGAGGGGCGAGGGAGGACTGTGTCATTCATCAGGAAGTAACACCTGGGTGAGGGGCGAGGGAGGACTGTGTCATTCATCAGGAAGTAACACCAGGGAGAGGGACAAGGGAGGACTGTGTCATTCATCAAGAAGTAACACCTGGGAGAGGGGCAAGGGAGGACTGTGTCATTCATCAGGAAGTAACACCTGGGAGAGGGTCAAAGGAGGACTGTGTCATTCATCAGGAAGTAACACCTGGGAGAGGGTCAAAGGAGGACCGTGTCATTCATCAGGAAGTAACACCTGGGAGAAGGGTAAGGGGGGACTGTGTCATTCATCAGGAAGTAACACCTGGGAGAGGGGTAAGGGGGGACCGTGTCATTCATCAGGAAGTAACACCTGGGAGAGGGGCGAGGGAGGACTGTGTCATTCATCAGGAAGTAACACCTGGGAGAGGGGCGAGGGAGGACTGTGTCATTCATCAGGAAGTAACACCTGGGGGAAGGGTCAAAGGAGGACTGTGTCATTCATCAGGAAGTAACACCTGGGAGAGGGTCAAAGGAGGACCGTGTCATTCATCAGGAAGTAACACCTGGGAGAGGGGTAAGGGGGGACCGTGTCATTCATCAGGAAGTAACACCTGGGAGAGGGGCGAGGGAGGACTGTGTCATTCATCAGGAAGTAACACCTGGGGGAAGGGTAAGGGGGGACCGTGTCATTCATCAGGAAGTAACACCTGGGAGAGGGGCGAGGGAGGACTGTGTCATTCATCAGGAAGTAACACCTGGGAGAGGGTCAAAGGAGGACCGTGTCATTCATCAGGAAGTAACACCTGGGAGAGGGGCGAGGGAGGACTGTGTCATTCATCAGGAAGTAACACCTGGGAGAGGGGCGAGGGAGGACCGTGTCATTCATCAGGAAGTAACTCCTGGGGAAGGGCAAGGAAGGACCGTGTCATTCATCAGGAAGTAACACCTGGGGGAAGGGCAAGGAAGGACTGTGTCATTCATCAGGAAGTAACACCTGGGGGAAGGGCAAGGAAGGACCGTGTCATTCATCAGGAAGTAACACCTGGGGGAAGGGCAAGGAAGGACTGTGTCATTCATCAGGAAGTAACACCTGGGAGAGGGGCGAGGGAGGACTGTGTCATTCATCAGGAAGTAACACCTGGGAGAGGGGCGAGGGAGGACTGTGTCATTCATCAGGAAGTAACACCTGGGAGAGGGTCAAAGGAGGACTGTGTCATTCATCAGGAAGTAACACCTGGGAGAGGGTCAAAGGAGGACTGTGTCATTCATCAGGAAGTAACACCTGGGAGAGGGTCAAAGAAGGACTGTGTCATTCATCAGGAAGTAACACCTGGGAGAGGGTCAAAGGAGGACTGTGTCATTCATCAGGAAGTAACACCTGGGAGAGGGACAAGGGAGGACTGTGTCATTCATCAAGAAGTAACACCTGGGAGAGGGGCAAGGGAGGACTGTGTCATTCATCAGGAAGTAACACCTGGGAGAGGGTCAAAGGAGGACTGTGTCATTCATCAGGAAGTAACACCTGGGAGAGGGTCAAATGAGGACTGTGTCATTCATCAGGAAGTAACACCTGGGAGAGGGTCAAAGGAGGACTGTGTCATTCATCAGGAAGTAACACCTGGGAGAAGGGTCAAGGGGGGACCGTGTCATTCATCAGGAAGTAACACCTGGGAGAAGGGTAAGGGGGGACTGTGTCATTCATCAGGAAGTAACACCTGGGAGAAGGGTAAGGGGGGACCGTGTCATTCATCAGGAAGTAACACCTGGGAGAGGGACAAGGGGGGACTGTGTCATTCATCAGGAAGTAACACCTGGGAGAGGGGTAAGGGGGGACCGTGTCATTCATCAGGAAGTAACACCTGGGAGAGGGTCAAGGGGGGACCGTGTCATTCATCAGGAAGTAACACCTGGGAGAGGGACAAGGGGGGACTGTGTCATTCATCAGGAAGTAACACCTGGGAGAAGGGTAAGGGAGGACCGTGTCATTCATCAGGAAGTAACACCTGGGAGAAGGGTAAGGGAGGACCGTGTCATTCATCAGGAAGTAACACCTGGGAGAGGGGTAAGGGGGGACCGTGTCATTCATCAGGAAGTAACACCTGGGAGAGGGGCGAGGGAGGACTGTGTCATTCATCAGGAAGTAACACCTGGGAGAGGGGCGAGGAAGGACCGTGTCATTCATCAGGAAGTAACACCTGGGAGAGGGGCGAGGGAGGACTGTGTCATTCATCAGGAAGTAACACCTGGGAGAGTGGCGAGGGAGGACTGTGTCATTCATCAGGAAGTAACACCTGGGAGAGGGGCGAGGGAGGACTGTGTCATTCATCAGGAAGTAACACCTGGGAGAGGGGTAAGGGAGGACCGTGTCATTCATCAGGAAGTAACACCTGGGGGAAGGGTAAGGGAGGACTGTGTCATTCATCAGGAAGTAACACCTGGGAGAAGGGCGAGGGAGGACTGTGTCATTCATCAGGAAGTAACACCTGGGAGAGGGGCGAGGAAGGACCGTGTCATTCATCAGGAAGTAACACCTGGGAGAAGGGCGAGGGAGGACTGTGTCATTCATCAGGAAGTAACACCAGGGAGAGGGACAAGGGAGGACTGTGTCATTCATCAAGAAGTAACACCTGGGAGAGGGGCAAGGGAGGACTGTGTCATTCATCAGGAAGTAACACCTGGGAGAGGGTCAAAGGAGGACTGTGTCATTCATCAGGAAGTAACACCTGGGAGAGGGTCAAAGGAGGACCGTGTCATTCATCAGGAAGTAACACCTGGGAGAAGGGTAAGGGGGGACTGTGTCATTCATCAGGAAGTAACACCTGGGAGAGGGGTAAGGGGGGACCGTGTCATTCATCAGGAAGTAACACCTGGGAGAGGGGCGAGGGAGGACTGTGTCATTCATCAGGAAGTAACACCTGGGAGAGGGGCGAGGGAGGACTGTGTCATTCATCAGGAAGTAACACCTGGGGGAAGGGTCAAAGGAGGACTGTGTCATTCATCAGGAAGTAACACCTGGGAGAGGGTCAAAGGAGGACCGTGTCATTCATCAGGAAGTAACACCTGGGAGAAGGGTAAGGGGGGACTGTGTCATTCATCAGGAAGTAACACCTGGGAGAGGGGTAAGGGGGGACCGTGTCATTCATCAGGAAGTAACACCTGGGAGAGGGGCGAGGGAGGACTGTGTCATTCATCAGGAAGTAACACCTGGGGGAAGGGTAAGGGGGGACCGTGTCATTCATCAGGAAGTAACACCTGGGAGAGGGGCGAGGGAGGACTGTGTCATTCATCAGGAAGTAACACCTGGGAGAGGGTCAAAGGAGGACCGTGTCATTCATCAGGAAGTAACACCTGGGAGAGGGGCGAGGGAGGACTGTGTCATTCATCAGGAAGTAACACCTGGGAGAGGGGCGAGGGAGGACCGTGTCATTCATCAGGAAGTAACTCCTGGGGAAGGGCAAGGAAGGACCGTGTCATTCATCAGGAAGTAACACCTGGGGGAAGGGCAAGGAAGGACTGTGTCATTCATCAGGAAGTAACACCTGGGGGAAGGGCAAGGAAGGACCGTGTCATTCATCAGGAAGTAACACCTGGGGGAAGGGCAAGGAAGGACTGTGTCATTCATCAGGAAGTAACACCTGGGAGAGGGGCGAGGGAGGACTGTGTCATTCATCAGGAAGTAACACCTGGGAGAGGGGCGAGGGAGGACTGTGTCATTCATCAGGAAGTAACACCTGGGAGAGGGTCAAAGGAGGACTGTGTCATTCATCAGGAAGTAACACCTGGGAGAGGGTCAAAGGAGGACTGTGTCATTCATCAGGAAGTAACACCTGGGAGAGGGTCAAAGAAGGACTGTGTCATTCATCAGGAAGTAACACCTGGGAGAGGGTCAAAGGAGGACTGTGTCATTCATCAGGAAGTAACACCTGGGAGAGGGACAAGGGAGGACTGTGTCATTCATCAAGAAGTAACACCTGGGAGAGGGGCAAGGGAGGACTGTGTCATTCATCAGGAAGTAACACCTGGGAGAGGGTCAAAGGAGGACTGTGTCATTCATCAGGAAGTAACACCTGGGAGAGGGTCAAATGAGGACTGTGTCATTCATCAGGAAGTAACACCTGGGAGAGGGTCAAAGGAGGACTGTGCCATTCATCAGGAAGTAACACCTGGGAGAAGGGTCAAGGGGGGACCGTGTCATTCATCAGGAAGTAACACCTGGGAGAAGGGTAAGGGGGGACTGTGTCATTCATCAGGAAGTAACACCTGGGAGAAGGGTAAGGGGGGACCGTGTCATTCATCAGGAAGTAACACCTGGGAGAGGGACAAGGGGGGACTGTGTCATTCATCAGGAAGTAACACCTGGGAGAGGGGTAAGGGGGGACCGTGTCATTCATCAGGAAGTAACACCTGGGAGAGGGACAAGGGGGGACTGTGTCATTCATCAGGAAGTAACACCTGGGAGAAGGGTAAGGGAGGACCGTGTCATTCATCAGGAAGTAACACCTGGGGGAAGGGCAAGGAAGGACCGTGTCATTCATCAGGAAGTAACACCTGGGAGAGGGGCGAGGGAGGACTGTGTCATTCATCAGGAAGTAACACCTGGGAGAAGGTCAAAGGCCTTAACTGCACCCCCAGGCCAAACCCCCCAAAGAGCAAGTTAAGCAGACATAGGCTAGGGAAAAATTCCCTCGGTAGGAACGATGTCATACTTGTGTGTGACCTTGACAGAGTTCGGGTACCCCACGGCGTTGGTATCATCCGCTAGCATCTCCTCTGACCTGTCGTCTGACTCCAAGGCAAAGTCGGGGTCCTCCTGCTCATAGTGACGCTTTCTGATGACACGTCTCTGCACGGCTGACTGGTCGTCTGCCGCGAGGTCAACGTCATAGATCTGGCCTTCGAACTCCACGGACAGAGATCTGGTGGGTCGAGTATGGACGAAACGAGGCCTGTAGCCTAATAGATATATATTATAGCAGAGAGAGTATAACACACTTTTATTTTCTTGTGTCATTTTTATAGATGTTTCTCTTACAAGATTTAACACAACAAACACAACAGACTGTCAACAGCCCACAGTGATACAGATCCAGACAGTCATTCAGCCCACAGTGATGAAGATCAGACAGTCAACAGCCCACAGTGATAAAGATCTCCAGCATGTGATGAATCAAATTTAACATGCATGTTGGTATGGGACTATGTAAAGCAATACTGAAATTAAATGAATTGGATGTGGAAAAAGTCCATTCAGTAGCAATGTCTCTTAATTCCACTAGGTGGCACCACAACATTCCAAACGACCAGATCCTTGACAGAACGCCTTCTCATCTCAACTACATGTCCACCAGACCACTGATCTAATGTCAGAAGGTGTATTCGTCTGGTTCTCTCTCTCTCTCTCCTCTGCATCGGCCTCTCTTTATAGCCATGCATAATCCCCAGCGTGTAAATCAAGGCTCTGACAAAACACAGACGTGGTCATTTTCCCCATTGCTATACACACACAGACTGAAATACAGAGCGGTTAAGTCCACGGAGAGACATCTGTTCAAATCTAAATCAAATCGATTGTTATTGATCACATACACATATTTATCAGATGTTATTATTCCAACAGTGCGGTAATATCTAACAATTCACAACAATGCACACAAATCTAAAAGTAAAAGAATGAAATTTAGAAATATATAAATATTAGGACGAACAACGTCGGAGTGGCATTGACTAAAATACAGTAGAATAGAATACAGTATATACAAATGAGATGAGTAAAGCAGTATGTAAACATTATTAAAGTGGCCAGTGATTCCATGTCTATGTATATAGGGAAGCAGACTCTAAGGTGCAGGGTTGAGTAGCCGGGTGGTAGCCGGCTAGTGATGGCTGTTAAACAGTCTGATGGCCTTGAGATAGAAGCTGTTTTTCAGTCTCCCGGTCCCAGCTTTGATGCACCTGTACTGACCTCGCCTTCTGGATGGTAGTGGGGTAAACAGGCAGTGGCTCGTGTGGTTATTGTCCTTGATGATCTTTTTGGCCTTCCTGTGACATCAGGTGCTGTAGGTGTCCTGGAGGGCAGGCAGTGTGTCCCCGGTGACGCGTTGGGCAGACCGCTCAGTATACAACTCCCTTGCCAGCCTGAGCCACCATCAGCCTCAGTCTCAACCTCAGCTCCATCACCGGTCCCCCAGAAACGGTCTCTTAGATAACCCCATCACCATCCCCCAGAAACTGTCTCTTAGATAACCCCTTATAACCCCATCACCATCCCCCAGAAACTGTCTCTTAGATATCCCCTTATAACCCCATCCCCGGTCCCCCAGAAACTTAGATAACCCGTCCATGATAAGACCCATATTTTGTCCATTAGTATTCTATGGCCATGCAGCTCCAACTCTGATCCAATTCTGGTTCCCCAGCCCCAGCCCCATCTCCATCTCACCACTCCAGCCCTCATCCCTGGCCCCAGCATTGCCTCATCCACTCCCCCTGTCCCCTTGTCCTCATCTCCATCTCACCACTCCAGCCCTCGTCCCTGGCCCCAGCATCAGCCTCATCCACTCCCTTTGTCCCCATCCCCATCTCACCATTCCAGCCCTCATCCCTGGCCCCAGCATCAGCCTCATCCACTCCCTTTGTCCCCATCCCACTCACCTGGTTCTCCAGAGGAGGGTGTGAACTGGCGGTGTGAGCGTCCCGGTCGGTCAAGGCCACAGTCGCAGGGTTCCCTCTCCCTACTGTTGTAGCTGCCGTGAGGCCTCAGGCTGGGGGCCCTCTTCCTAGGGCCCTCCTTCAATCCACCTCCTTTACACTTCTGGATCCGCCACTTCCCAGTGATCTCCTCCACACAGTGCCACTTCTGGAGAGGAGAGACAAGGACAACGAGAACGGGGTTATATTAGTGGTGGAAGATATATGCTTTTAATCCTCTCCTCTAATGTGAAGGTCTTTAAAGTCATTTGTTGCATCTCAAATGGAACCCTATTCTTTGTCTGTTTCCTGTCAGAACAACACGTAGGCAGGCAGGCCGGCCGACAAGACAGACAACCAGATCACAGACTGACGGTGTGGGAAAGAAACAGAATCCTGAAGAGGAAGATGATCCAGAACCAGCATGAAATGAACTGGATCACTCTGCTGTCTTGAACTCATTCTAAAACTCTGTCTCTGTCTGTCTGTCTGTCTGTCTGTCTGTCTGTCTGTCTGTCTCTGTCTCTGTCTCTGTCTCTGTCTCTGGCTACATTTCAAGGGGCTTTATTGGCATGGGAAACATGTGTTAACATTGCCAAAGCAAGTGAGGTAGATAATATACAAAAGTGAAATAAACAATAAAAATTAACAGTACACATTACACATACAGAAGTTTCAAAACAATAAAGACATTATAAATGTCAGACATTTATCTCTCACTGTCTGTCTGTCTCTCTCTCTCTCACTCCCCCTCTGTCTCTCTTTCTCTTAGTGTCTTGCTCTGTCTGTACCTCTCTGGTGCCAGGAAAATAACCTCTCCCTCAATGTCAACCAAATGACGGAGCTGATCGTGGACTTCAGGAGACAGCAGAGAGAGCCCCCCCCATTCTCTTCCTATATAGCTACTGCCTCCAAAACAACCTGAATTCTTCAGGGCATTGATTCTACAAGGTGTGGCTTTCAAACGTTACTCAATTGGTATCAAGGGACGGAACGCACAACTCTACAACACCGGGTTCCTATCAGCTAAAAACAAGAAATCAATTCAAATCAAATCAAATTGTATTTGTCACATACACGTGGTTAGCAGATGTTAATGCGAGTGTAGCAAAATGCTTGTGCTTCTAGTTCCGACAATGCAGTAATAACCAACAAGTAATCTAACTAACCATTCCAAAACTACTGTCTTATACACACAAGTGTAAAGGAGATAAAGAATATGTACATACAGATATATGAATGAGTGATGGTACAGAGCGGCATAGGCAAGATACTCGATACCATCTACTGTACAGTATATACATATGAGATGAGTATGTAAACAAAGTGGCATAGTTAGTGACTAGTCAAATCAAATCAAATCAAATTGTATTTGTCACATACACATGGTTAGCAGATGTTAATGGTCACATACACATGGTTAGCAGATGTTAATGCGAGTGTAGCGAAATGCTTGTGCTTCTAGTTCCGACAATGCAGTAATAACAAGTAATCTAACTGACAATTCCAAAACTACTACTACCTTAGACACAAGTGTAAGGGGATAAAGAATATGTACATAAGGATATATGAATGAGTGATGGTACAGAGCAGCATAGGCAAGATACAGTAGATGGTATCGAGTACAGTATATACATATGAGATGAGTATGTAAACAAAGTGGCATAGTTAAAGTGGCTAGTGATACATGTATTACATAAGGATACAGTCGATGATATAGAGTACAGTATATACATATACATATGAGATGAATAATGTAGGGTATGTAAACATTATATAAGGTAGCATTGTTTAAAGTGGCTAGGGATATATTTTACATCATTTCCCATCAATTCCCATTATTAAAGTGGCTGGAGTTGAGTCAGTGTGTTGGCAGCAGCCACTCAAAGAAGAAGAGGCTCCAACGTGTGCCAGGAAAACACCATTACACCACCGTCACCAGCCTGTATCGTTGATAGCAGGCAGCATGGGTCCATGGACTCTCGCTGCTTACGCCAAATCCTGACTTCTCAATTGTCCGGTGTTGGTGATCGTGTATCGGAGCCTCTTCTTCTTGTTTTTAGCTGATAGGAGTGGAACCCGGTGTTGGTGATCGTGTATCGGAGCCTCTTCTTCTTGTTTTTAGCTAATAGGAGTGGAACCCGGTGTTGGTGATCGCGTATCGGAGCCTCTTCTTCTTGTTTTTAGCTAATAGGAGTGGAACCCGGTGTTGGTGATCGCGTATCGGAGCCTCTTCTTCTTGTTTTTAGCTGATAGGAGTGGAACCCGGTGTTGGTGATCACGTTGGAGCCTCTCATTTACTCTGTGTACACAGGTCTACCCCTTTAAATACATTCACCACAAAGGCTTTTAGTTTGAACACTCCCCTTTAACTCATGGTTTTGACCCTCGCTGGAGGGTCAAGTGCTCAGGTGCTCATAGCCCAGTGTGTGTGTGTGTGTGTGTGTGTGTGTGTGTGTGTGTGTGTGTGTGTGTGTGTGTGTGTGTGGACTAAACCCCTACATTTACGTGTTATAACTAGGCCCTGAATTTTTCTGAACCGTCTCAGTGCTTCCCCTTCCAATAGGGCGCTTTCCCTTTAATTACCAATTAAATAGCCAGCATCAGCTGCGCAAAAGTGGGGTTGTGATGGAGACGTGAATGAGGATGTGTTCGACCCTCAGTTCCGAAGCGTCTCTATTCCATTTGTTTTGTAGCCTAATAGAGTTTACCCAGGATCGGATCCACTCTTTGCGTCCGTGTTCTTCGTGGCCTTTCTCCGCTGGAGATCTGTTGGCGGATTGGATTGTCTGACTGACTACAACCTTTTTGTATACGGTATTTCATTTGTTTTGTTTTGATGTATACTGTGATGATTTATACAGTTAGTTGTAGTTGAGGACTTTAAGAGTTGATACGCTTGAAAGTTGTGTGGTAAAATAATTGTTATATTGATTGTATGATTTGATACTGAGTGTACGCTACACTTGAATGAACGGACAAACATTGCGTGACAAAAGGTCACTTGAGTTCACTGAACTCCTTTACCGGGCTGGACTCTTTTTAGGCCCGAGGTACAGGACATTTCTGGAGGAATCAGAACTCATTGTGATATTATTATATGTGTGTGTAATCATTTATGTTGGTAATACAACCCAACTAAAAGAATAGTTGTTTTTTGAAGTTGTTTCCAATGTTTTAAGGGTTTATGAAAAGTTTATTTCCATCCTGACTTTTTTTTACAAGTCCTTTGTATTGGTGTAGACTTGACGGACCAGATGGGACTCATTCCCTAACAAACTAAAAAGAGAAACCAATGTTTTCTCTGGTAGGCACAACCTACCTGGCACCCCTATAAATAATAACCTCAAGTCAAAACCCTTACAATATATTGGCTACATACGCTGGCTGCATACGCTGCACACACCAGAGAGTGTGTTCTCTCTCTTTAATAAATGCTTGAGTGTTACGTGTGCACACTTAAGTGCTAAATTAAAAAAAAAAAAGTGTTTGGTTCACATTAGCCTCAGAAAGCCCTGCTGAGTGCTACCTGGACATTGGGCCAATTAGTATTGTTCAGGTCTGATGGTTGGTGGCTGGTTGTGTGTGGTCTGCCACCCCCTTTAATGGGCCTGGGAACCATCCAGACATTAGTCCCATTTTCAAACAGCTCAAATGTCCAATTACTGTACGATTGTGGTAAACGGCTATTTGAGTTACGGCTGTCTGTCGACGTTGCTTCCATGTTGACGTCCAATGCTTTCCACAGTCGTGTCAAGTTGGCTGGATGTCCTTTGGGTGGTTGGACCATTCCCGATACACAATTGGAAACTGTTTTTAGGGTGAAAAATAGCATTGCAGTTCTTGACACACTCAAACCGATGTGCCTACTACCGTACCCCCCGTTTCAAAAGCACCTAAATATTTTGTCTTGCCCATTCACCCTCTGAATGGCACACAGACACGTGTTAAGTCAGTAAGTCAGTTAAGTCTGTTCACCAAAATAGTTTGCTCCTAGAGACGTGTCTGTGGTTGGCTATATAAATCAGGCAGACAGGCATTGAGGCATTCAGTTACTGTTCCATTGAATGTTAGAATGGACGAGTGAGCTAAGCAACCTTCAGCTTGGAATAATCACGGTGCCAGACGGGCCGTGTTGAAATATCTCCGAAATAGGCTGGCCTCCTGGGCTTTTCACGCATGACCGTGTCTAGGGTTTACTGAGAACGGTGCGACCAACAATAAACATCCAGTCAGCGCCAGTCCTGTGGGCGAAAACAGCTTGTTGATGAGAGACGTCGAAGGAGAACGGCAAGAGTCGTGCGAACTAACAGGTGAGCCACAAACAGCTAAAATAACGGTGCAGTACAACAGTGGTGTGCAGAACGGCATCTCAGAACGCACAACTGGTCGGCCCTTGTCACGGATGGGCTATTGCAGCAAACAACCACACCGGGTTCCTATCAGCTAAAAACAAGAAGAAGAAGCAGCTCCAGTGGGCAACGCCGTCACCAACACTGGACAACTGAGGAGTGGAAAAACATTGCCTGGTCCGACGACTCCTGGTTCCTGTTGCGTCATGGCAGAGGCAGGAAGTGGCGTTAGCAGCATGAGTCCATGTACCCCATCCTGCCTGAGGTCAACGGTACAGGTGTAATGGTGTGGAGAATGTTTTTCCTGGCACACGTTAGGTCCCCTTGATACCAATTGAGCAACACTTCCATGGCACAAATAATTCAGGCTGTTCTGAAAGGAGGGTCCGACCCGTTACTAGATTGACGTACCTAATAAACTGGCCACTGAGTGTATATGCTGTCTGCTATGGCTAAGACTGACTACAATGCAGGATTTCTACTTTATGACCACTGGCAAAAACTGTTTCTGGAATAAACTCTAACTTGTCAGTATGTTGGGGGGGAACACCCAGGTTCTTTATATAGCATGTGAGGTCACGAGGGTGATGCTTTAGTGTCAGTATGTTGGGGGAACCCCCAGGTTCTTTATACAGCATGTGAGGTCACGAGGGTGATGCTTTAGTGTCAGTATGTTGGGGGAACCCCCAGGTTCTTTATACAGCATGTGAGGTCACGAGGGTGATGCTTTAGTGTCAGTATGTTGGGGGAACCCCCAGGTTCTTTATACAGCATGTGAGGTCACGAGGGTGATGCTTTAGTGTCAGTATGTTGGGGGAACCCCCAGGTTCTTTATATAGCATGTGAGGTCACGAGGGTGATGCTTTAGTGTCAGTATGTTGGGGGGGAACACCCAGGTTCTTTATATAGCATGTGAGGTCACGAGGGTGATGCTTTAGTGTCAGTATGTTGGGGGAACCCCCAGGTTCTTTATATAGCATGTGAGATCACTTTAGTGAATGTCTGCCTGTCTGTGTGTCTGTGTGTATATGTGTGCCTGTCTGCCTGTGTGTCTGTGTGTGTCTGTACACAAATACCTGTCCAGGCTGTTCACAAGGTGTCTGGAACTCTGCCTGTTGACACACCTCTTTGACCTTCTTGTATTTGGGCAGGCTGTTGGTGTTCTGGGTGGTTGAACTACCGCCTCTGTCCTCCTTCTTCCTCAGGAGTTTACTGTAGAGGAGACACGTGAGGTGGAGAGGGACAGGACAGAGGTACAGATCAGGATTAGGACAGGACAGAGGTACAGATTAGGATTAGGACAGAGGTACAGATTAGGATTAGGACAGAGGTACAGATTAGGATTAGGACAGGGGGGAGGGAAAGGTCAGGATTAGGACAGGGGGGAGGGAAAGGTCAGGGTTAGGACAGGGGGGAGGGAAAGGTCAGGGTTAGGACAGGGGGGAGGTCCAGATCAGGATTAGGACAGGCCCAGTGCTAGTCTGTTCTCTGTTAGCCCAGGCTTAGTCTGTTCTCTGTTAGCCCAGGCTTAGTCTGTTCTCTGTTAGCCCAGGCTTATAGTCTGTTCTCTGTTAGCCCAGGCTTAGTCTGTTCTCTGTTAGCCCAGGCTTAGTCTGTTCTCTGTTAGCCCAGGCTTAGTCTGTTCTCTGTTAGCCCAGGCTTAGTCTGTTCTCTGTTAGCCCAGGGCTAGTCTGTTTTAAAAATATATATATTTTATTTCTAAATTTCACCTTTTAATAGCTAGGCTAGTTGAGAACAAGTTCTCATTTACAACTGCGACCTGTTGCTGCTCTAGCCAACTGACATGTTTGTTTCTGCATTCAACAAACCTATTATTGTTGCCTTGTCTAGACAATTAGATTTTTTGCTGAACCCAGAATCAGTCTGGTACCTTAAACATAAAGACGGAGTAAAATTGTTGTAGAACTTGGCTACAAAGCTGAAGCATTGCCAGTACATAAACGTCTGTTAACCTCTAACGCTACAATACAGAGCTACATCCATTAGTGAGTAACTTCTCTGTTAGCTCTATCTTGTCAGACAGGACAGCAGTCCCAAACACTCTCAAAGCCAGGGGGACAAGTTGTACTTTAGGGTCACGGTGTTGTTGTCATAGCGATTATGTCTGTGTGTCTGGAGAATGTAGTCAGTGTTGGCGGAGGCAGGAAGTTGGCAGGGGGTGGTTGGCAGAACAGTTGGCTGTTGGTTGGCAGGGCCGTGTGGATCTGAGGGCTAGAGTGGTGCCAGTGTGCCAAAGCCAGGGGGGAGGTCAATGTGCTTGGCCCACGGTAGAGCTGGCCAGGGCTGGGTAGAGAGAAGGGCAGGGTGCACCCCAAATGGTACCCTATTCCCTATAGGTCCTGTCAAAACCACTACATAGGGAATAGGGTGCCATTTGAGTAGAGACACTACGTAAGGAATAGGGTACCATTTGACTAGAGACACTACATAGGGAATAGAGTACCATTTGACTAGAGACACTACATAGGGAATAGGGTACTATTTGGGATACAGTCTAGAGTGAGGTAGAACTCGGATGGCTGGGATGTACTGGGAAGGTTTGCAATGGGCTGGCTGGGATGGGCTGGCTGGGATGAGCTGGCTTTGATGCATGGGCTGGGCTGGGCTGGGCTGGGAAGGGTTGCAATGGGCTGGGCTGGGATGGGCTGGGAAGGGTTGCAATGGGCTGGGAAGGGTTGCAATGGGCTGGGCTGGGATGGGATGGGCTGGGCTGGGAAGGGTTGCAATGGGCTGGGCTGGGTTGGGAAGGGTTGCAATGGGCTGGGCTGGGTTGGGAAGGGTTGCAATGCGCTGGGCTGGGATGGGCTGGGAAGGGTTGCAATGGGCTGGCTGGGATGGGCTGGCTGGCTTTGATGCATGGGCTGGGCTGGGCTGGGCTGGGATGGGATGGGCTGGGAAGGGTTGCAATGGGCTGGGCTGGGATGGGCTGGGAAGGGTTGCAATGGGCTGGGAAGGGTTGCGCTGGGCTGGGTTGGGAAGGGTTGCAATTGGCTGGGCTGGGCTGGGCTGGGAAGGGTTGCAATGGGCTGGGCTGGGTTGGGAAGGGTTGCAATGGGCTGGGTTGGGCTGGGAAGGGTTGCAATGGGCTGGGCTGGGAAGGGTTTCAATGGGCTGCGCTGGGCTGGGATGGGCTGGGATGGCCTGGGAAGGGTTGCAATGGGCTGGCTGGGATGGGCTTGGCTGCGATGGGCTGGGCTTTAATGGGATGGCCTGGGAAGGGTTGCAATGGGATGGGATGGCGTGGCTGGGATGAGCTGGCTTTGATGCCTGGGATGGGCTTGGCTGGACTGGGATGTGCTGGGCTGGGATGAGCTGCCTTTGATGCCTGGGCTGGGATGGGCTGGCTGGGATGTAATGGTGAGAGGTTAGCATGTCTTGAAAGATGATATGAAATGCTAACCTCCCTTGTTATTGTAATGGTGAGAGGTTAGCATGTCTTGGAGATATGATATAAAATGCTAATCTCCCCTGTTATTGTAATGGTGAGAGGTTAGCATGTCTTGGAGATATGATATAAAATGCTAACCTCCCCTGTTATTGTAATGGTGAGAGGTTAGCATGTCTTGGAGATATGATATAAAATGCTAACCTCCCTTGTTATTGTAATGGTGAGAGGTTAGCATGTCTTGGAGATATGATATAAAATGCTAATCTCCCCTGTTATTGTAATGGTGAGAGGTTAGCATGTCTTGGAGATATGATATAAAATGCTAACCTCCCCTGTTATTGTAATGGTGAGAGGTTAGCATGTCTTGGAGATATGATATAAAATGCTAACCTCCCTTGTTATTGTAATGGTGAGAGGTTAGCATGTCTTGGAGATATGATATAAAATGCTAATCTCCCCTGTTATTGTAATGGTGAGAGGTTAGCATGTCTTGGAGATATGATATAAAATGCTAACCTCCCCTGTTATTGTAATGGTGAGAGGTTAGCATGTCTTGGAGATATGATATAAAATGCTAACCTCCCCTGTTATTGTAATGGTGAGAGGTTAGCATGTCTTGGAGATATGATATAAAATGCTAATCTCCCCTGTTATTGTAATGGTGAGAGGTTAGCATGTCTTGGAGATATGATATAAAATGCTAATCTCCCCTGTTATTGTAATGGTGAGAGGTTAGCATGTCTTGGAGATATGATATAAAATGCTAATCTCCCCTGTTATTGTAATGGTGAGAGGTTAGCATGTCTTGGAGATATGATATAAAATGCTAATCTCCCCTGTTATTGTAATGGTGAGAGGTTAGCATGTCTTGGAGATATGATATAAAATGCTAATCTCCCCTGTTATTGTAATGGTGAGAGGTTAGCATGTCTTGGAGATATGATATAAAATGCTAATCTCCCCTGTTATTGTAATGGTGAGAGGTTAGCATGTCTTGGAGATATGATATAAAATGCTAATCTCCCCTGTTATTGTAATGGTGAGAGGTTAGCATGTCTTGGAGATATGATATAAAATGCTAATCTCCCCTGTTATTGTAATGGTGAGAGGTTAGCATGTCTTGGAGATATGATATAAAATGCTAATCTCCCCTGTTATTGTAATGGTGAGAGGTTAGCATGTCTTGGGGGTATGATATTTTTGTTTTCCTAACTTTCTCACTCATCACTAGTCACAATTCATTCAGGACTATCCATAATCATGGTAGCATTGATATGTTTTATTTACAATAAAAGTTACTCCAAAATGACACAATCCTCTGTTTACCAATCATTTCCATTGGGCACAACATGTGAAACAACCAAAAACAAACTGCAAATGCATTGAACAAGTTTGAAGAGTCAAAAGCTTAATGTGGTCATTGTGTGCTAGGAAAATGGGACCAAATACTACACTGGTAAGTGCATTTGTCCCAATTATTTTGGTCCCCTAAAACGGGGGAACTATGTACAGGAAGTGATGTAATCTCTAAAAGGTTTACCTGATATGGATGAAAATACCCTCAAATTAAAGCTGACAGGCAGCACTTTAATGTCATCAATCCAAAGTACAGAGTACAGAAACAAAACTGTCACTGTCCCAATACTGTTGGTCCCCTAAAACGGGGGAACTATGTACAGGAAGTGATGTAATCTCTAAAAGGTTTACCACTGTCCCAGTACTGTTGGAGCTCACTGTATTAAAGGATGTGAGATAGTCATTACTCAACAACATGACCATTTCTAAAGCAGTTTCCTGGAACGGAACAGAGCAGCCAATGAGCTGAATGGGAGGCAGTTTCCTGGAACAGAACAGAGCAGCCAATGAGCTGAATGGGAGGCAGTTTCCTGGAACAGAACAGCCAATGAGCTGAATGGGAGGCAGTTTCCTGGAACAGAACAGAGCAGCCAATGAGCTGAATGGGAGGCAGTTAACCGGAACAGAACAGCCAATGAGCTGAAGGAAATGGGATGCAGTTTCCTGGAACTGAACAGAACAGCCAATGAGCTGAAGGGAATGGGAGGCGATAAGGGGAACAGGAGTGGATGACTGTGTGTGTGAGGGTTACATCACAAATGGCACCAGCCTCGCCAGCCTGTCTTCCAATGCAGGCACCACAGAGCACAAAAGCAACATTTTTTTTTTTTAAATGACAAACATATGTCACTTTAAACCTCTTAGTGTCAAACGCCTCCATGTGTGAACTTTCACGAAGCACCAGGCAGGCATTTGTAGCTCCTAACATCGACCAAATAACGCTAAAAATAGATATCCCCAACCGGCTTGTGTGTGTGTGTGTGTGTGTGTGTGCTTGTCTGAAGAGGACACTGTGAGTTTTGACAGTGTGAGGGCACGTGCTTGTGTATGAGTGCACCTCCGTGTGTGTGTGTGTGTGTGTGTGTGTGTCAGTTTACCCTCTCTCCACCAGGAATGTATCTCTCCAGACTTTGGGTTTCCGATTGCGTTTGAATCTGGAAAGACAGAATACCTCTTTAGTTGATAGAATTCAAAGTGGGCCTGGCATTACACTTACCAATGGCTCCTTTCCAAATGGCACCCTACGTAGTGCACTCCATTTGACCAGGACCAATTGAGTTACCCATAGGATCCTGGTCAAAAGCAGTGCACTACGTAGGGAATAGGGTTCCATTTGGGACCCCAAACCATGAGCTACGTTGGTCTGCCAGTGTACAGCCAGAGCTATGATTATAAGATTCCTAAAGATTTGCGGAGTCAAGATAAGGAACTGAAATGTGTTCAACATGAAACCCTGAATCATTGACTTGGTTTACAGGATCGATATCACACAGATGTTTTGTTTTACTTTGCTCTGTCTCCCTATTTCCCATAGTGCTCTGGTTAAGACTAGTGTCAGTTTATAGGGAATATGGAGCCATTTGGGATGCACTTTTGCTCTGTCTCCCTATTTCCCATAGTGCTCTGGTTAAGACTAGTGTCAGTTTATAAAACATTCATATGGAGCCATTTGGGATGCACTTTTGCTCTGTGAATGATTTATTTTGAGACTGGAAGTGTGTGCTTTATGTAATCGCTACATATTTTGGTGTGTTTTGTAATATGTGTGTAAACACTGCAATGTTTAAAACGTCAGAATGACGTGATCTAAATGTATCCAATGTTTTATAGCAGACAATATTTTGTGTGGAAAGGTTTTACTTGAAATAGAAAGATGCTTAATCTCAATGGCATTACCTGGTGTTCTAAATGTTGGGTGTTCTAAATGTTGAGTGTTCTAAATGTTGGGTGTTCTAAATGTTGAGTTGAATTTTTTATGATTTTTCTCCCCAATTTCATGATATCCTATTGGTAGTTACAGTCTTGTTTCGTCACTGCAACTACCGTACGGACTAGGGAGAGGCGAAGGTCGAGAGCCGTGAGTACTCCGGAACACAACCCAGCCAAGCCGTACTGCTTATTGACACTATGCCCGCTTAACCCGGAAGCCAGCCGCACCAATGTGTCGGAGGAAACACCGTACACCTGGCGACCGTGTCAGCGGGCATTGCGTCCGGCCCGCCACAGGAGTCTCTAAAGCCCGATGGGACAAGAACATCCCTGCCGGCCAAACCTTCCCCTAACCCAGACGACGTTGGGCCAATTGTACGCCTCCCCATGGGTCTCCCGGTCGCGGCCGGCTGCGACAGAGCCTGGACTCAAACCAGGATCTCTAGTGGCACAGCTAGCACCGTGATGCAGTGCCTTAGACCACTGCACCACTCGGGAGGCCTGAGCAGAATATATATTTCAAAATTATATGCCACCCTTCATACCTGTTGTTGTATATGAACCCCATTCCTACCTGTTGTATATGAACCCCATTCCTACCTGTTGTATATGAACCCCATTCCTACCTGTTGTATATGAACCCCATTCCTACCTGTTGTATATGAACCCCATTCCTACCTGTTGTATATGAACCCCATTCCTACCTGTTGTATAAGAACCCCATTCCTACCTGTTGTTGTATATCACCCCATTCCTACCTGTTGTATATGAACCCCATTCCTACCTGTTGTTGTATATGAACCCCATTCCTACCTGTTGTATATGAACCCCATTCCTACCTGTTGTATAAGAACCCCATTCCTACCTGTTGTATATCACCCCATTCCTACCTGTTGTATATCACCCCATTCCTACCTGTTGTATATCACCCCATTCCCTCCTGTTGTATATGAACCCCATTCCTACCTGTTGTATAAGAACCCCATTCCTACCTGTTGTTGTATATGAACCCCATTCCTACCTGTTGTTGTATATGAACCCCATTCCTACCTGTTGTTGTATATGAACCCCATTCCTACCTGTTGTATATGAACCCCATTCCTACCTGTTGTATATGAACCCCATTCCTACCTGTTGTATATGAACCCCATTCCCTCCTGTTGTATATGAACCCCATTCCCTCCTGTTGTATATGAACCCCATTCCCACCTGTTGTATATGAACCCCATTCCTACCTGTTGTATATGAACCCCATTCCCTCCTGTTGTATATGAACCCCATTCCCACCTGTTGTATATGAACCCCATTCCTACCTGTTGTATATGAACCCCATTCCTACCTGTTGTATATGAACCCCATTCCTACCTGTTTCCAGTCTTCTCCTGTTCCAGTAGTTTGAGGATGGACTTCCCGTCCATGTCTGGAGGCGTGTCCAGCCCAGCCATGTGCAGTATGGTGGGGGCCAGATCAATGTTCAACACCAGCTGAGGGACACTGGGGAGGAACAGTACAACAACGTCATTAACACCAACAGACACAAACAATGCTTGGCACTCAGCATTAGGAGATGGATTGAGGGGGGCTAACTCCCTGCAACAGACTAGCGCCTGGTCCACGGGGTGTACTTGTACATCAAGCGACCTCACGCTACTGAAATACAGAAACAGGAAATACAGAAACAGGAAATACAGAAACAGGAGATGCAGAAACAGGAAATATAGAAACAGGAAATACAGAAACAGGAGATGCAGAAACAGGAGATGCAGAAACAGGAGATGCAGAAACAGGAAATACAGAAACAGGAGATGCAGAAACAGGAGATGCAGAAACAGGAAATACAGAAACAGGAAATGCAGAAACAGGAAATGCAGAAACAGGAAATGCGGAAACAGGAGATGCGGAAACAGGAAATACAGAAACAGGCTCCTACACTGTGGCTTGGACAAGGCTTACTTACACGGCTCCAGGTTCGACGTTGGGCCCGCGGAGGAAGAAGGGCACTCTGATGTCAAAGTCGTAGGGCATGGACTTCCCCTTGACCAGCCCAAACTGGCCAATGTGGTAGCCGTGGTCAGCCGTGTAGATTATGTAGGTGTTGTCCAGTTCCCCACTCTCTACCAACATCTCATATACCTTGGGTGGGGTGGGGTGGGGTGGGGTGGGGTAGGGGGGGGAGAAAGAGAGAGAGACATAGAGAGAGAGAGACAGACAGACAGGGAGAAGGCATCAATCTAGCAGTAAAAAACATCTACTATATATTCAGGCAAACGGCAAAAGAAGCACAATTGAAATCGATATTAAACAAAACAAAAAAGACCTCAGATGAGAACTGGTTTGATGCAGATTATATTATAAGGTAAACACATAGAACACTGTCCAACCAAAAGCACAGAGACCCAAATAATGGTGAATTATGCCTTCATTACTGTGAGACTTGTCGCGGTAGGGGATTTTGCTATAGGACCGTTAAGGAAATCAGAAATCAGAAGTCAAGAGATACAATTGTTCTAGAGTATGAAAGTCAGATATTACATTTTAGGTTGATGATAGTTGAAGTATCACGAGCTGTCTGTCGGTGATAAGTCAAGTAGCACTATCATGCCCTCTTAAGGAAGGCATCTCCTTATATGCTCTTTTCGGGACCAGGTCGGTTTTAGCGCTGAGTCATATTCTAACCTTGTGGCGAGCTATTTCTGTAAAGGGTCAGTTTGACATGTTGCTGTGAAACATTACTAATGACAGATGCATCCTCTATCCCCAACTCTCGCATCAGTTTAACCCATTCAATTTCTACTGCTAGTCTAGTTCTTCCTCGTTCCGTCGATGGCCCGCTCTCTCCCCCTTCTGGGGGCGGTGCCCGAATGCAAGGCATCTCTTCAGGCCAGCTCTCTCCCTCTTCTGGGGGCGGTGCCCGAATGCAAGGCATCTCTTCAGGCCAGCTCTCTCCCCCTTCTGGGGGCGGCGCCCGAATGCAAGGCATCTCTTCAGGCCAGCTCTCTCCCCCTTTGGGGGCGGCGCCCGAATGCAAGGCATCTCCTCAGGCCAGCTCTCTCCCCCTTCTGGGGGCGGCGCCCGAATGCAAGGCATCTCCTCAGGCCAGCTCTCCGGCCCTCACTCAAGATGCGGAGCCGGTGGTGATGGTGTGTGCTGATCCAGTGAAGGAGGTGTCATCAGAGCTTTTTTTTGTGCTACCGCATCAGACTTTAAAACTCTATAAACTCAGAACCAAAAAAGCACAGTACAACAGCAAGCAGCTGACACTAATTGAGTCCATAAACACAAACAACTTCTGGCAAAATTGGATTTACGTAAAACATGTAAAAAATAGGAATTAGCGATACAAAATGGTGACATATGGACAACCCATTTTAAAACACTCTACAACACAGTTCAAATTGACACAAACGCAGAACAACGACAGATTCATGAGAAGTTGAATGGATTAGAAAAGCTATAAAGGACAAACAAAATCCACTGGACTCCCCAATTACTGACCAGGAGCTCTATAAGAAACTAAACTATTACTGACCAGGAGCTCTATAAGAAACTAAACTATAACTGACCAGGAGCTCTATAAGAAACTAAACTATTACTGACCAGGAGCTCTATAAGAAACTAAACTATTACTGACCAGGAGCTCTATAAGAAACTAAACTATTACTGACCAGGAGCTCTATAAGAAACTAAACTATTACTGACCAGGAGCTCTATAAGAAACTAAACTATTACTGACCAGGAGCTCTATAATTAACTTCAGGCCCTCAGATTTAAAAAAGCATGCAGACCTGATGGCATCCTAAATGAGATGCTCAAACTCACTAGTACAACATTTCAATTGGCTATTTTAAAACTGTTTAATTTGATCCTGGAGTGTAGGTTATTTCCCTGACATCTGGAATCAAGGACTCATAACCCCAATCTTTAAGAACAGAGACATATTGGACCCTAACAATGTGTGAACAGTAACCTTGGTACCTGTAACCTGCATTTGATTCTATTTGGCATACAGGACTGTTCTACAAAGTTGAAAGTGGTGTAGGGGGTAAAACATATTACATAATTAAATCAATGTATACAGGCAATACGTGCAGCATTACAATTGGTAAGAAAAAAACAGAATTCTTTAACCAAGGGTGGGGCCTTCGCCAGGGTTGCAATCTGAGCCCTGCACTCTTCAATATTTACATCAACGAATTGGCCACTATTCTAGGAAAATCCTCAGCCACTGGTGTTAGTTTACACAATTCAGCAGTTAAATGCCTACTCTTCGCAGATTACCTATGCCTGCTGTCACCCACAGCACATGGCCTACAGCAGAGCCTGGACCTGCTAGAGCAGTACTGCCAGACCTGGGCCCTGACAGTAAACACCCACAGCACATGGCCTACAGCAGAGCCTGGACCTGCTAGAGCAGTACTGCCAGACCTGGGCCCTGACAGTAAACACCCACAGCACATGGCCTACAGCAGAGCCTGGACCTGCTAGAGCAGTACTGCCAGACCTGGGCCCTGACAGTAAACACCCACAGCACATGGCCTACAGCAGAGCCTGGACCTGCTAGAGCAGTACTGCCAGACCTGGGCCCTGGCAGTAAACATAATAATAATGATTTTCCAGAGAAGATCCAGATCTCAGGGAATTAGACTAAAGTTCTGTACACACTACAATTACTGAGGTTTAAAAATAAGCACAACTGGACACCTTAATGAAGCAGTGAATGAACTGAGTGTCACGGCCGTCAAATGAAGAGGACCAAAGCGCAGCGTGGTCAGCGTACATATTCCTTTTATTTAGGATGACGCCGACAAAAACAATAAACAATACAAAACAACTGTGAAGCGTAAGGGCTATGTGCCACAAACAAAGTTCACTTCCCACAAAGAAAGGAGGGGAAAGGGCTACCTAAGTAGATAGATAGAACAATAGACAGCTGTCCCTGATTGAGAACCATACCTGGCCAAAACATAGAAATAAAGAAACATAGAAAAACAAAACATAGAATGCCCACACCCATCACGCCGAAATAAAACGGCTCTCTAAGGTCAGGGCGTGACAGTACCCCTGAGACACTGAGAGAGAAAGCACACAGGGCATTCTATGCCATTAAAAGACTAATTCAAATTGAAATACCTATTAAAATTTGTCTAAAACTAATGGAATGTGTCATTGAACCAATTGCACTTTATGGTAGCGAGGTGTGGGGCCCACTTGCAAAACAAGATTTCATCAAATGGGACAAACACCCCATTGAAACCCTGCATGCAGAGTTCTGTAAGATTCTCCTACATGTCCAGAGGAAAACTACAAACAATGCATGCAGGGCAGAATTAGGCCAATATCCATCTATAATAAAAACTCAAAAAAGAACAATAAAGTTTTGGAAACATCTAAAATACAGTGACCCCCTCTCATATCATTACCAAGCCCTGCAATGCCAAGAGCTGAGCAAAGAAAAGAGTCCCCTCATCCAGCTGGTCCTGGGGCTGAGTTCACTAACCTGTTCTACTAACACACTGAAGCCTCAGTCCCCTCATCCAGCTAGTCCTGAGTTCACTAACCTGTTCTACTAACACACTGAAGCCTCAAGACCTAAACATCCAACCAATCAGAATAAACCAAATTACAACACAGTCAAAACAACACCACATTACTTATTGTGAAACAAATGCACAAAGCAAAATGCAGTGCTATCTGGCCCTAAATTTACAGTACACCGTGGCTAACTATTTGACCACGGTTACTGATCAAAACCTTGACAAAGTACAGGCTCCGTGAGCACAGCCTTGCCATTGAGAAGGGTTGACACAGGAAAACCTGGCTCCCTGTAGAGGAAAGGCTGTGCAACCACTGCACCACAGCAGAACCTGGCTCCCTGTAGAGGAAAGGCTGTACAACCACTGCACCACAGCAGAACCTGGCTCCCTGTAGAGGAAAGGCTGTGCAACCACTGAACCACAGCAGAACCTGAGACGGAGCTGCATTTCCTGACAAAATGTCAAAAATATAAAACAATTAGAGAGTGTCCTTTCCCCAAATGTGAAACCCTTATTCAAGGTTAAAGACCTCTCTGATGAGAAAAGGCTACCCGTCCTGTTGGGGGAGGATGCAGAGAGTTGTGAGTTGGCAGAGCACTACATTGCTGCCTGCCATAGGTGGAGGGACAGTGTCTGACTGACCAATCAACCTGCACATGTCCTCTACTGTATGCTTATTGTTATTGTTCAGTGTATGGTTATTGTGACCCTTGGTTACTGTTGTCCCGTTGACAATTTTAATTCTTATTATTTTCATATCCAAAGTAAGCTTTGAGAGAGACACAGACAGAGAGAGAGAGAGAGAAAGAAAGACACAGAGAGAGAGATAGACAGACAGACAGACAGACAGACAGACAGACAGACAGACAGACAGACAGACAGAGAGAAAGACAGAGAGAAAGACAGAGCGACAGACAGACAGACAGACAGACAGACAGACAGACAGACAGACAGACAGACAGACAGAGAGAGAGAGAGACCGAGAGAAAGACAGAAATAGAGAGAGAGAATTAAGAAACTCTATGACCCCACTCTAAATAATGATAATGGTATTTTCATATGGAAGAGAGAAAGAGAAAGTCGATCATCGTTAGCAGTATTGGAATTCACACTGACCAATTAGAGGAGATGAGCTCATAGGGATGTGAATTGACGTATGAATAAACAAAATGGTGGAGACAAATCCTCTTACCTTCTGTACAGAGTCGTCCACTGACATGAGTGTTTGCAGTCTCTTTCTGTGCAGGAAGTTAGTGAACTCCATGTGGATGGGTCTCATGGGACCGGTGTACTGCATGATCCAGTGCTTATCCATGTTGGGGGCGTAGTTATAACTGGGGGTGCTGCGGAGACGACAGGAGAGGAGACCAGCAGTGGTTACAAACAAGGCCTGTCTGTCGATACAGCGAGTGTGGAGGAGAGGGGACTTACGGGGTTGGTGTGAGTTATAACCGGGGGGGAGGAGAGGAGACACCCAAAAATGTGTCGAAAATCTTATTTTGACCCATTGTGTGGTTTTTATTTTTTATATATATTTTTTATCTCAGTGGACATAAAGAAGAAGAGACTACTGAAAAAATGACGTTACAATATAGAGGCTATGAAATAAACAGAACCTTCTTGAAGAGATGCAGAACCTGTTTTAAAGAGAAGCAGAACCTGTTTTAAAGAGAAGCAGAACCTGTTTTAAAGAGAAGCAGAACTTGTTTGAAAGAGAAGCAGAACCTGTTTTAAAGAGAAGCAGAACATGTTTTAAAGAGAAGCAGAACCTGTTTTAAAGAGAAGCAGAACCTGTTTGAAAGAGAAGCAGAACCTGTCTTGAAGAGAAGCAGAACCTGTTTTAAAGAGAAGCAGAACCTGTTTGAAAGAGAAGCAGAATCTGTCTTGAAGAGAAGCAGAACCTGTTTTAAAGAGAAGCAGAACCTGTCTTGAAGAGAAGCAGAACCTGTCTTGAAGAGAAGCAGAACCTGTTTTAAAGAGAAGCAGAACCTGTTTTAAAGAGAAGCAGAACCTGTTTGAAAGAGAAGCAGAACCTGTCTTGAAGAGAAGCAGAACCTGTTTTAAAGAGAAGCAGAACCTGTTTTAAAGAGAAGCAGAACCTGTCTTGAAGAGAAGCAGAACCTGTTTTAAAGAGAAGTAGAACCTGTCTGGAAGAGAAGCAGAACCTGTTTTAAAGAGAAGCAGAACCTGTTTTAAAGAGAAGCAGAACCTGTCTTGAAGAGAAGCAGAACCTGTTTTAAAGAGAAGCAGAACCTGTTTTAAAGAGAAGCAGAACCTGTCTTGAAGAGAAGCAGAACCTGTTTTAAAGAGAAGTAGAACCTGTCTGGAAGAGAAGCAGAACCTGTTTTAAAGAGAAGCAGAACCTGTCTTGAAGAGAAGCAGAACCTGTTTTAAAGAGAAGCAGAACCTGTTTGAAAGAGAAGCAGAATCTGTCTTGAAGAGAAGCAGAACCTGTTTTAAAGAGAAGTAGAACCTGTCTGGAAGAGAAGCAGAACCTGTTTTAAAGAGAAGCAGAACCTGTCTTGAAGAGAAGCAGAACCTGTTTTAAAGAGAAGCAGAACCTGTTTTAAAGAGAAGTAGAACCTGTTTTAAAGAGAAGCAGAACCTGTTTTAAAGAGAAGCAGAATCTGTCTTGAAGAGAAGCAGAACCTGTTTTAAAGAGAAGTAGAACCTGTCTGGAAGAGAAGCAGAACCTGTTTTAAAGAGAAGCAGAATCTGTCTTGAAGAGAAGCAGAACCTGTTTTAAAGAGAAGTAGAACCTGTCTGGAAGAGAAGCAGAACCTGTTTTAAAGAGAAGCAGAACCTGTCTTGAAGAGAAGCAGAACCTGTCTTAAATGTCCCTAAATAGAACAACCATCAGAGCATCAACTAACCATAAAGAAAACCTTTAAAGTTTCAGCAGTAAGAAACACACCTTTTCTCATTTCTCAGGGCTCAGCCTTCCTCAGGTGTCTGTGCCTGCATCCCAAATGGCACCCTATTCCATACATAGTCCACCACTTTAGTCCAGAGCCCTGATCAAAAGTAGTGCACTATATAGGGAATATGAGGTCATGTGAGAAGCAGCCTGTGGGTTCTACCCTTCTGTCCGCTGTTTTTATCAATCAATCAATCTCTCTCTCTCTCTCTCTCTCTCTCTGTGCTCTCTCTGCTCTCTCTCTCTGCTCTCTCTGCTCTCTCTCTCTCTGCTCTCTCTCTCTCTCTGCTCTCTCTCTGCCGCTCTCTCTCTGCTCTCTCTCTCTCCCTCTCTCTCTCTGCGCTCTCTCTCTGCGCTCTCTCTCTGCGCTCTCTCTCTCTCTCTGCGCTCTCTGTCTCTCTCTGCGCTCTCTGTCTCTCTCTTTCTCTCCCTCTCTCTCTGCTCTCCCTCTCTCACTCTGCTCTCCCTCTCTCTCTCTGCTCTCCCTCTCTCTCTCTCTCTCTGCTCTCTCTCTCTGCTCTCTCTCTCTCTGCTCTCTCTCTCTCTGCTCTCTCTCTCTCTCTCTCTCTCTCTCTCTCTCTGCTCTCTCTCTCTGCGCTCTCTCTGCTCTCTCCATTCCCCTGTCTCTCTCTCTCTTTAACCCCCTCTCTCCCTCCCTCACTCCCCCTGACTATCTCTCCTCTCACACCAAGACGACAGACCTGTTGCTTTTGGCTCAGATAAATAATTTGAGGGTTGGCACATGTTTAAGAAAATAATAGCTGTGTTAGACTCCAGACCCCAATGTCAAGTAGACTACAAGTCTTGGACTGTAAAGCTAATAATTGATGATCTTAACGCTGTTTAAAACCAAGTATTATTTTACTGGGTGACTCACTTCACTTCTGTAACTTTCTCTTTCTAAGGTATCTATAATTTGAGTGAAGTATGTCATCTTTCCACCACTGGGTGGGTGTGTGGGTGTGAGTGGGTGGGTTGGTCTGTGGGTGTGAGTGGGTGGGTTGGTTGGTCTGTGGGTGTGAGTGGGTGGGTTGGTTGGTCTGTGGGTGTGAGTGGGTGGGTTGGTTGGTCTGTGGGTGTGAGTGGGTGGGTTGGTTGGTCTGTGGGTGTGAGTGGGTGGGTTGGTTGGTCTGTGGGTGTGAGTGGGTGGGTTGGTCTGTGGGTGTGAGTGGGTGGGTTGATATGTGGGTGTGAGTGGGTGGGTTGATATGTGGGTGTGAGTGGGTGGGTTGGTATGTGGGTGTTAGTGGGTGGGTTGGTCTGTGGGTGTGGGTGGGTTGGTCAGTGGGTGTGAGTGGGTGGGTTGGTCTGTGGGTGTGGGTGGGTGGGTTGGTCTGTGGGTAGGTGGGTGGGTTGGTCTGTGGGTGTGAGTGGGTGGGTTGGTCTGTGGGTGGGTGGGTTGGTCTGTGGGTGTGAGTGGGTGAGGGTGTGGATGGGTGTCTAGATGTGGCTAGACCCTACCTGTGAATAACCAGATAGACCCTACCTGTGATAAAACAGATAGACCCTACCTGTGATAAAACAGATAGACCCTACCTGTTAATAAACAGATAGACCCTACCTGTGATAAAACAGATAGACCCTACCTGTGAATAACCAGATAGACCCTACCTGTGATAAAACAGATAGACCCTACCTGTGATAAAACAGATAGACCCTACCTGTTAATAAACAGATAGACCCTACCTGTTAATAAACAGATAGACCCTACCTGTGAATAACCAGATAGACCCTACCTGTGAATAACCAGATAGACCCTACCTGTGAATAAACAGCTAGTCCCTGTCTGTCATAAATGAAAACGGACGTCTGTAGTTTGGAAGGGAGCGATGGAAAGGGGAGGGTTTGATGTTAATGTCATCAACGTTCCTGCCACAAGGTGTTTCTCTCTCTTGCTCCACTGCCTTGGGCTCCATTCCAAATAGCATCATATTACATATTTAATACACTCCTTTTGACCATGACCCATAGGGAATAGGGTGCCATTTTTAATGCTCCCTGTGAATGGTACCAAATGGCATGGGAACTGGGAACCTAACAACTACAAGTTATGTGGTGTGAACTACAGCTTGGTAATGTGAACTACAGCTTGGTAATGTGGTGTGAACTACAGCTTGGTAATGTGGTGTGAACTACAGCTTGGTAATGTGGTGTGAACTACAGCTTGGTAATGTGGTGTGAACTACAGCTTGGTAATGTGGTGTGAACTACAGCTTGGTAATGTGGTGTGAACTACAGCTTGGTATTGTGGTGCGAACTACAGCTTGGTAATGAGGTGTGAACTACAGTTTGGTAATGTGGTGTGAACTACAGCTTGGTAATGTGGTGTGAACTACAGCTTGGTAATGTGGTGTGAACTACAGCTTGGTAATGTGGTGTGAACTACAGCTTGGTATTGTGGTGTGAACTACAGCTTGGTATTGTGAACTACAGCTTGGTAATGTGGTGTGAACTACAGCTTGGTATTGTGAACTACAGCTTGGTATTGTGGTGTGAACTACAGCTTGGTAATGTGTGGTGTGAACTACAGTTTGGTATTGTGGTGTGAACTACAGCTTGGTATTGTGAACTACAGCTTGGTAATGTGGTGTGAACTACAGCTTGGTATTGTGATGTGAACTACAGCTTGGTAATGTGAACTACAGCTTGGTAATGTGGTGTGAACTACAGCTTGGTATTGTGAACTACAGCTTGGTAATGTGGTGTGAACTACAGCTTGGTAATGTGGTGTGAACTACAGCTTGGTATTGTGATGTGAACTACAGCTTGGTAATGTGAACTACAGCTTGGTAATGTGGTGTGAACTACAGCTTGGTAATGTGGTGTGAACTACAGCTTGGTAATGTGGTGTGAACTACAGCTTGGTAATGTGGTGTGAACTACAGCTTGGTAATGTGGTGTGAACTACAGCTTGGTAATGTGGTGTGAACTACAGCTTGGTATTGTGGTGTGAACTACAGCTTGGTATTGTGAACTACAGCTTGGTAATGTGGTGTGAACTACAGCTTGGTATTGTGAACTACAGCTTGGTATTGTGGTGTGAACTACAGCTTGGTAATGTGTGGTGTGAACTACAGTTTGGTATTGTGGTGTGAACTACAGCTTGGTATTGTGAACTACAGCTTGGTAATGTGGTGTGAACTACAGCTTGGTATTGTGAACTACAGCTTGGTAATGTGGTGTGAACTACAGCTTGGTATTGTGATGTGAACTACAGCTTGGTAATGTGAACTACAGCTTGGTAATGTGGTGTGAACTACAGCTTGGTATTGTGAACTACAGCTTGGTAATGTGGTGTGAACTACAGCTTGGTAATGTGGTGTGAACTACAGCTTGGTATTGTGATGTGAACTACAGCTTGGTAATGTGAACTACAGCTTGGTAATGTGGTGTGAACTACAGCTTGGTAATGTGGTGTGAACTACAGCTTGGTAATGTGGTGTGAACTACAGCTTGGTATTGTGAACCACAGCTTGGTATTGTGGTGTGAACTACAGCTTGGTAATGTGGTGTGAACTACAGCTTGGTAATGTGGTGTGAACTACAGCTTGGCATTGTGTGATGTGAACTACAGCTTGGTAATGTGGTGTGAACTACAGCTTGGTATTGTGGTGTGAGCTACAGCTTGGTATTGTGGTGTGAACTACAGCTTGGTATTGTGGTGTGGTGTGAACTACAGCTTGGTAATGTGGTGTGAACTACAGCTTGGTATTGTGGTGTGGTGTGAACTACAGCTTGGTAATGTGGTGTGAACTACAGCTTGGTAATGTGAACTACAGCTTGGTATTGTGGTGTGGTGTGAACTACAGCTTGGTATTGTGGTGTGAACTACAGCTTGGTATTGTGGTGTGAACTACAGTTTGGTAATGTGGTGTGAACTACAGCTTGGTATTGTGAACTACAGCTTGGTAATGTGGTGTGAACTACAGCTTGGTAATGTGGTGTGAACTACAGCTTGGTATTGTGAACCACAGCTTGGTAATGTGGTGTGAACTACAGCTTGGTAATGTGGTGTGAACTACAGCTTGGTAATGTGGTGTGAACTACAGCTTGGCATTGTGTGATGTGAACTACAGCTTGGTAATGTGGTGTGAACTACAGCTTGGTATTGTGGTGTGAACTACAGCTTGCTAATGTGGTGTGAACTACAGCTTGCTAATGTGGTGTGAACTACAGCTTGCTAATGTGGTGTGAACTACAGCTTGCTAATGTGGTGTGAACTACAGCTTGGTATTGTGGTGTGAACTAATCACAGACTAACACCCTTTAGTACCCAGGCTAGATGTCCACAATGGCACCATATTCCCTACGTAGTGCACTACCTTTGAACAGGTCCCATAGGGAATGGTGTACCATTTGGGACGCAGCCATGCAGAGAACTTGTGTATAATGTATAGCGTGACAGATGTCCAAGGTGTGTCCTGTAGGACTCTCCTAAAAGGGCTGGGTTCATTCCCCTGACCCCAACATGACTGGTTTTCCTGGAAGTACCCAGCCTCCAGGAGAGGAGGAGAGGGGGGAAGGAGAGAGGTGGGGAAAGGAGTAGGAGAGGGGAGGAGAGGGGCAGAGAAAGGAGGAGATGGGAGGAGAGGAGGAGAGAGGAGAGGAGAGGGGAGGGGATGAGGAGAGGGGAGGGTTGGGGAAGGGAGGAGAGTGTCGGGGAGGAGAAGAGAGGAGTGTCGGGGAGGGGAGGAGAAGAGAGTGTCGGGGAGGGGAGGAGAAGAGAGGAGAGGGAGGGGAGGGGAGGAGAAGAGAGGAGAGGGAGGGGAGGAGAGAGGAGGGAAGGGTTGGGGAAGGGAGGAGTAGAGGAGAGGAGGAGAGGGGAGTGTCGGGGAGGAGAAGAGGAGAGGAGTCACCACACATCAGACTTTGGAAAAGGCTGGTATGATGCCACAATATATTGGTAGAAACACTACCGGTCAAAAGTTTTACAACACCAACTCATTCAAGGGTTTTTCTTTATTTTTACTATTTTCTACATTGAGAACATTTGTGAAGACTTCCAAACTATGAAATAATACATATGGAATCATGTAGTAACCAAAAAAAGTAACCAAAAAAGTGTTAAGAAAAACAAAATCTATTTTATTTTTGAGATTCTTCAAATAGCCACCCTTTGCCTTGATGACAACTTTGCACACTCTTGGCATTCTCTCAACCAGCTTCATGAGTTAGTCACCTGGAATGCATTTAAATTAATAGGTGTGCCTGGTTAAAAGTTAATTTGTGCAGTTTCTTTCCTTCTTAATGTGTTTTAGCCAATCAGTTGTGTTATGACAAGGTAGAGGTGGTATACAGAAAATAGGGCTATTTGTTAAAAGACCAAGTCCATATCAGGGCAAGAACAGCTCAAATAAGCAAAAAGAAACGACAGTCCATCATTACTTTAAGACATGAAGGTCAATCAATAAGGAACATTTCAAGAACTTTTAAAGTTTCTTCAAGTGCAGTTGCAAAAACCATCAAGTGCTATGATGATACTGGCTCTCATGAGGACCGCCACAGGAATGAAAGACCCAAAGTTAACTCTGCTGCAGAGGATAAGTTCATTAGAGTTAACTGGCTCTCACGAGGACCGCCACAGGAATGAAAGACCCAGAGTTAACTCTGCTGCAGAGGATAAGTTCATTAGACTTTCCAGCCTCAGAAATGTTCATGGTCGATTTCCTGCAAAGAAACCACTACTAAAGGACACCAATAAGAAGAAGAGACTTGCTTGGGCCAAGAAACACAAGCAATGGACATTAGACCAGTGGAATTTTGTCCTTTTTGACTGTAGTATATCCTATAGGACACCGTATTTGGTCAGAGAGCGACGCCTTCATGACACGCCAATGATGCGGGCGGACATCACTTGAACGACTGTATCTCGGTCAAATAAGCACCAATCGGGGTCAAACAAAGCTAGCTAGATAGCCAATGAGATGGGCTTTTCGGGAGTATCATGTATATGTCGTAGAATGTAGCTTCTATGCTTGTACGACAGCATGCCTTTTCATTTTGGACAAGAATTATATTCAGAGTTATGAAGTTATGAAAACTGGTTGTTTTGCAAATGTTGAACTTATAATATGGCTACTAATACTGGAAAAGCTGAATCAAAGTCCAAGTGTATAGATTTGAGGATATTCTTGCAGAAAAATATAATGTGAATGTAAATGTCTCCTTCACGATTTGCCCAAATGTACCTGGGTGACTTCACACTAAAAGTCTTGTAGTTCACTCATACTTCAAGTTATTCCATCTGAAACGTTGCATATACACTGCTGCCATCTTGTGGACACCATTGGAATTACAACCAGAGTGATGCTATAACTGGGACCTTTCAAAGATGGCGGTAGAAAAAGACTGGTTGGTTTTTTCTTTGTATTTTCTTCTACCAAATCTATTGTGTTATATTCTCCTACATTCAATTCACATTTCCACAAACATCAAAGTGTGTCCTTTCAATTGGTACCAAGAATATGCATATCCTTGCTTCAGAGCCTGAGCTACAGGCAGTTAGATTTGGGTATGTCATTAGGCGGAAATTGAGAAAAGGGGACTATCCCTAAGGCACTTAGGGGTCTAGTAACACCCCCCAACTCCAACCAATGGAGAGGCCTAATTTAGCCCTGTCCTGAGAGACCAGAACGCTGCTGGAACAGAACCATAGGAATTAAGAATCAACCTGATTGCTTAGAAATTCTAGGGACAAGGACCAAATCGGAGGGATAGGTAGGAGCAAGTCCATGTAATGCTTTGTAGATTAGCAATAACACCTGGAAATCAGCCCTAAACTCTACTCTCCTCTCCTCTCCTCTCCTCTCCTCTTCTCTTCTCTTCTCTTCTCCTCTCCTCGCTGAAACAAATACAGTATGTTGTGTGTGTGTGTGTGAGCGTGCGTGTGTGTGTGAGCGTGCGTGTGTGCGTGAACGTGAGTGTGTGCAACTCACATGTGTTGGGAGGCATTAGGGAACATCTCTGCGTATTGTGGGGCTGAGTCCTCCGGCCCGTGGGGGGCAGCGTGGGTGATGACCATCATCACTGGCCGGTGAGGGTACACCTTCTTGGACATACGGAAGAAGTTGACACTGTCGTTGGTGATCAGGTCTGTGAAATAGTCCTGCAACGGTGAGAACAACAGGAAGTTAAGTATTAGCTTTCCATCTGGAATCCTTCATGGTGAAACGTCCATAGTCTGTTTGGGGATAATACAACAACAAAGTAGTAAACAACCAACACAGTTTTAACACAACAGAACAGCAGTGGTTGAACGTTCCTCATCTCTGTTTCATCAACAAAAACAATAACAAAGGCGGTGTGGGGCGGACAGTCGCGTTTCCAATAATGCGGATTCCATCTTTAATTCTCATTGTGTGGATAAAATGTTTTGTATTGTACAGGTTAGGCTCTGTCCAGAACAGACGATTGGAGGCGCACAGTGTACTACATAGAGCTCTATTCCACATCAGGTAACTGACACAAGCAGTAGAATCAGAAAATACACCTTATGGAACAGCGGGGACTGTGAAGAGACAGACACACACAGGTACAGACACACGCATACAGACACAAACGCTAAAACATACACTCTACACACACATACATTGTAATATTGTTGTATGGTGGTATTATACATTTTGAACTGTAGATATGCAGTGGTGTAATAATGTTATATCATGTTTTATCTTTCATTTTATATGGAATGTAAGTGCCTTAATATGTTTGGACTCCATTCATGATCTGACTTACAGTATAAGACAAGGACACTCTAGAACCCTAGGACACTCTAGAACTCTAGGACACTCTAGAACCCTAGGGCACTCTAGAACTCTTGGACACTCTAGAAGTCTAAGACTCCAGGACTCTAGAACTCTATGAATCTCTAGAACTCTAGGATACTAAAACTCACAGGCACTAATGATTTGATGGAAATGAGAGGAAATGTAGGTTCTGCAATGCAGTAAGTGGCATCCAGAGCTGCAGAGAGAGGGAGGGAGAGAGAATTAGGGGAGCATACTTAAATTCACACAGGACACACGATAAGACAGGAGAAATACTCCAGATATAACAGACTGACATAGACCACTGCAGCATAAATACTGGAGGCTGAGACAGGAGGGTCGGGAGACACTGTGGCCCCGTCCAATGATACCCCCGGACAGGGCCAACCAGGCAGGATACAACCCCACCCACTTTGCCAAAGCACAGCCCCCACACCACTAGAAGGATATCTTCAACCCTGAGACAAGGGTAAGTATAGTCCATGAATATCTCCTCCACCAAGGCATGAGCCCGAGGGGACGCAAAACCGGACAGGAAGATCACGTCTGTGATCAACCCACTCAAGTGATGCACCCCTCCTAGGGACGGCATGGAAGAGCACCAGTAAGCTAGTGACTCAGCCCCCGTAATAGGGTCAGAGGCAGAGAATCCCAGTGGAGAGAGGGGAACCGGTCATGCAGAGACAGCAAGGGCGGTTCGTCGTTCCAGTGCCTTGCCGTTCACCTTCGCACTCCTGGGCCGGACAACACAAGAAGAATGCCTTTCTCTCAACCGGTGTGATTACTACCTCTGAGGATACCGAGCTTGAGGTAGTCACCTCATACAAGTACTTGGGAGTTTGGCTAGACGGTACACTGTCCTTCTCTCAGCACATATCAAAGCTGCAGGCTAAAGTTAAATCTAGACTTGGTTTCCTCTATCGTAATCGATGCTCTTTCACCCCTGCTGCCAAACTAACCCTGATTCAGATGACCATCCTACCCATGCTAGATTACTGAGACGTAATTTATAGATCGGCAGGTGAGGGTGCTCTCGAGCGGCTAAATGTTCTTTACCGTTCGGCCATCAGATTGCCACCAATGCTCCTTATAGGACACCTCCCCCACTCTATACTGCGCTCTATACTCCTCTGTAAACTGGCAATTTTTGTATACACGTGACAAGACCCACTGGTTGATGCTTATTTATATACCCCTCTTAGGCCTCACTCCCCCCTATCTACTGCAGCCCTCATCCTCCACATTCAACACTCGTTCTGCCAGTCACATTCTGTTAAAGGTCGTTGTCGTCTTATGTCTCTCTTTATGTAGTGTTGTCTCTCTTTATGTAGTGTTGTCTCTCTTTATGTAGTGTTGTCTCTCTTTATGTAGTGTTGTCTCTCTTTATGTAGTGTTGTCTCTCTTTATGTAGTGTTGTCTCTCTTTATGTAGTGTTGTGATGTCTCTCTTTATGTAGTGTTGTCTCTTTTTATGTAGTGTTGTCTCTCTTTATGTAGTGTTGTCTCTCTTTATGTAGTGTTGTGATGTCTCTCTTTATGTAGTGTTGTCTCTCTTTATGTAGTGTTGTCTCTCTTTATGTAGTGTTGTCTCTCTTTATGTAGTGTTGTCTCTCTTTATGTAGTGTTGTCTCTCTTTATGTAGTGTTGTGATGTCTCTCTTTATGTAGTGTTGTCTCTCTTTATGTAGTGTTGTCTCTCTTTATGTAGTGTTGTCTCTCTTTATGTAGTGTGGTCTCTCTTTATGTAGTGTTGTCTCTCTTTATGTAGTGTTGTCTCTCTTTATGTAGTGTTGTGATGTCTCTCTTTATGTAGTGTTGTCTCTCTTTATGTAGTGTTGTGTTGTCTCTCTTTATGTAGTGTTGTCTCTCTTTATGTAGTGTTGTCTCTCTTTATGTAGTGTTGTCTCTCTTTATGTAGTGTTGTCTCTCTTTATGTAGTGTGGTCTCTCTTTATGTAGTGTGGTCTCTCTTTATGTAGTGTTGTCTCTCTTTATGTAGTGTTGTCTCTCTTTATGTAGTGTTGTCTCTCTTTATGTAGTGTTGTCTCTCTTTATGTAGTGTGGTCTCTCTTTATGTAGTGTGGTCTCTCTTTATGTAGTGTTGTCTCTCTTTATGTAGTGTTGTCTCTCTTTATGTAGTGTGGTCTCTCTTTATGTAGTGTTGTCTCTCTTTATGTAGTGTTGTCTCTCTTTATGTAGTGTTGTCTCTCTTTATGTAGTGTTGTCTCTCTTTATGTAGTGTTGTCTCTCTTTATGTAGTGTTGTCTCTCTTTATGTAGTGTTGTCTCTCTTTATGTAGTGTTGTCTCTCTTTATGTAGTGTGGTCTCTCTTTATGTAGTGTTGTCTCTCTTTATGTAGTGTGGTCTCTCTTTATGTAGTGTTGTCTCTCTTTATGTAGTGTTGTCTCTCTTTATGTAGTGTTGTCTCTCTTTATGTAGTGTGGTCTCTCTTTATGTAGTGTTGTCTCTCTTTATGTAGTGTTGTCTCTCTTTATGTAGTGTTGTCTCTCTTTATGTAGTGTTGTCTCTCTTTATGTAGTGTTGTCTCTCTTTATGTAGTGTTGTCTCTCTTTATGTAGTGTTGTCTCTCTTTATGTAGTGTTGTGATGTCTCTCTTTATGTAGTGTTGTCTCTCTTTATGTAGTGTTGTCTCTCTTTATGTAGTGTTGTCTCTCTTTATGTAGTGTTGTCTCTCTTTATGTAGTGTGGTCTCTCTTTATGTAGTGTTGTCTCTCTTTATGTAGTGTGGTCTCTCTTTATGTAGTGTTGTCTCTCTTTTTATGTAGTGTTGTCTCTCTTTATGTAGTGTTGTCTCTCTTTATGTAGTGTTGTCTCTCTTTATGTAGTGTTGTCTCTCTTTATGTAGTGTTGTCTCTCTTTATGTAGTGTTGTCTCTCTTTATGTAGTGTTGTCTCTCTTTATGTAGTGTTGTCTCTCTTTATGTAGTGTTGTCTCTCTTTATGTAGTGTTGTCTCTCTTGTCGTGATGTGTGTTTTGTCTTTATTTTTATTAAATATAGCAGCACAGTTACAGTCACCAACGCTCTGGATAACATGAAAACAGCCTCACCAGCTCTGCCAGGGGGAGTAAAATGGTCAGAGTGAGCTGTTCTCTCATTTGTGTCTGGAAGTTGCTAGCAAGCTAGCCAACGTTATGGGTGTAGACAAAGAAGAGCTCTCCAGTAGGTACCAAAACATTCAAATGCCATTTTCTCTAAAGTGAGGTTACAAGTTTATCAACATACAAAGCAGAATTACTTTTTCATTGTTCCTCAACTGTAGTGTATGATATACCATTTTCTAGCTCTGAGTCTCTACTCTTATCCAATGTAAAAAAAACTATTTTGCTATTAATGGTTTTATAGCTGACTTTAATGACCTACTGGATCTGAAGAGGGAGGGAGGGAGACTGGTAGAGAGCGAGAGTGAGAGCTGAGAGAGTGAGTGAGTGAGTGAGAGAGAGCTTAGAAAGATAGCGAGCTGAGAGAGAGAGCTGAGAGAGAGAGAGAGAGAGAGAGAGAGAGAGAGAGAGAGAGAGCTGAGAGAGAGAGAAGAGAGAGCTGAGAGAGAGAGGAGAGCTGAGAGAGAGAGAAGAGAGAGCTGAGAGAGAAGAGAGAACTGAGAGAGAGAGAAGAGAGAGCTGAGAGAGAGAGAAGAGAGAGCTGAGAGAGAGAAGAGAGAGCTGAGAGAGAGAGAAGAGAGAGCTTAGAGAGAGAGAAGAGAGAGCTGAGAGAGAGAGAAGAGAGAGCTGAGAGAGAGAGAGAGAGCTGAGAGAGAGAGAAGAGAGAACTGAGAGAGAGAGAAGAGAGAGCTGAGAGAGAGAGAAGAGAGAGCTGAAAGAGAGAGCTGAGAGAGAGAAGAGAGAGCTGAGAGAGAGAAGAGAGAGCTGAGAGAGAGAGAAGAGAGAGAGAGAAGAGAGAGCTGAGAGAGAGAGAAGAGAGAGCTGAGAGAGAGAGAGAGAGAGAGAGAGAGAGAGAGAGAGCTGAGAGAGAGAGCTGAGAGAGAGAGTTGAGAGAGAGAGTTGAGAGAGAGAGAAGAGAGAGAGAGAGAAGAGAGAGCTGAGAGAGAGAGAAGAGAGAGCTGAGAGAGAGAGAGAGCTGAGAGAGAGAGAGCTGAGAGCGAGAGCTGAGAGAGAGAGCTGAGAGAGAGAGAGCTGAGAGAGGGAGAGAACTAAGAGAGAGAGAGAGAGAGCTGAGAGAGAGAGAGAAGAGAGAGCTGAGAGAGAGAGAAGAGAGAGCTGAGAGAGAGAGAAGAGAGAGCTGAAAGAGAGAGCTGAGAGAGAGAAGAGAGAGCTGAGAGAGAGAAGAGAGAGCTGAGAGAGAGAGAGAGAGAGCTGAGAGAGAGAAGAGAGAGCTGAGAGAGAGAGAAGAGAGAGCTGAGAGAGAGAGAGAGAGCTGAGAGAGAGAGAGCTGAGAGAGAGAGCTGAGAGAGAGAGCTGAGAGAGAGAGAAGAGAGAGCTGAGAGAGAGAGAAGAGAGAGCTGAGAGAGAGAGAAGAGAGAGCTGAGAGAGAGAGCTGAGAGAGAGAGAGCTGAGAGAGAGAGCTGAGAGAGAGAGAAGAGAGAGCTGAGAGAGAGAGAAGAGAGAGCTGAGAGAGAGAGCTGAGAGAGGCACATGGCATTAGCATGGTATTACTGTCCTGCTGTCCTCCAAACTACCTTGAATACCCTCCAATAGGAATGAGCCAGAGCATGTGTCTCAAATGTTACCATATTCCCTAAATAGTGCACTACTTTTGACCAGAGCCCTATGAAGCCTGGTTAAAAGTAGTGCACTAGATAGGGAATAGGGTGCTGTTCGTGCCGCAGAGTGCAGAGGGAGGTGAGAGTGATGGGGAGGAGGTGAACACACTTCCCAGAAGAGCGCTTTGAGTTTCTCTGTCCTTCGTTTGAGACATGGAAATAACCGGTTAGTGACATACAAATGCTAATGTTGTCAAGGTAACGATTGACAACAGCCGTACTGCAGCACTGTCCAGGAGTTGCAAAATTATTTTCTGGACGTTAGAAAGTACAGGGCATTTTCTGAAAATCTGCCTCTGAGAAACAGCCTTAAGTTTGAAGGGATGCTGAATGGACAAACACTTTTGTTTATTTATTATCTGAAAGCCTACCATCTATTGTACAGAAAATAACTAGGAAAACAGGAGCCAGTTCTTGGTAAAGTCATTGGGCTACTGCATTGACCAATCACCAGAAATGGGTGGGATTTACCGACATAACAACATGGACGCCAGATGATCAGGTCACGGCAAACCAACAGCGAAGAACATGGACAACGTTAGTTAGATTGAGTTTAACAACCTGTATTCAGATGAAAAAAACAAGTGCGTTTAAAGTGTACGGGGAAGCAAATTGAAGTGTGTGTATTGTGTCGCAAAGTAAAATATATAATTTGGAATTCCTCATGTAGCTAGCAAACTTTAGCGCAACTAGCTCCAGCTACACGTTGATGTGGGCCCAGTGAGGCTGTCCGTACGCTGCCTGTGGGCCCAGTGAGGCTGTCCGTACGCTGCCTGTGGGCCCAGTGAGGCTGCCCGTACGCTGCCTGTGGGCCCAGTGAGGCTGCCCGTACGCTGCC
>NC_092157.1:5390099-5402599 GCF_045791955.1 Oncorhynchus clarkii lewisi
TGTCTGTTGACTTTAGTACCAGGAACTGTCTGTTGACTTTAGTACCAGGAACAGTCTGTTGACTTTAGTACCAGGAACTGTCTGTTGACTTTAGTACCAGGAACTGTCTGTTGACTTTAGTACCAGGAACTGTCTGTTGGCGTTAGTACCAGGAACTGTTTGTTGACTTTAGTACCAGGAACTGTCTGTTGACTTTTCAGTTCCTGGTACTAAAGTCAACAGACAGTTCCTGGTACCTGGTTCCTAGGAGGTAGGTGGTGTAAAGGTGGAGCTCATTTTTCTCTGTTACGTCTGAATGGGGAAACCTTTACCACAGGGGACACAGTTTGACATGGGGACACAGGGGAGAGGACACTACCTGTTCTGTATTATAACAATAGACGCTAGAAAAGTTACATAATGCTCTCACCTGTCCTGTATCCCGTGTTGTTGAGGTAGACAGCGAAGGAGCGTGGTTCATGCTGGGCCTGCCAGGACGGCGAAGAACAGTTCTCGTTGTTGGTGTACGTGTTGTGATTGTGAACATACTTCCCTGTCAGCATGGACGAGCGAGACGGACAGCACATGGGCGTGGTCACAAAGGCGTTGATGAATGAGGTGCCTCCATTCTCCATTATCTTACGAGTCTTATTCATCACCTGGAGAGAACCTGGAGAGGAGGAGGAGGGTGGAGAGGAGGAAGAGGATGGAGAGAAGGAGGATGAAGAGGAGGAGAATGGAGATGAGGAAGAGGATGAAGACGATAGAGAGGATGAAGAGGAAGATGATGGAGATGAGGAAGAGGATGAAGAGGAGGAGGATGATGATGAGGAGGATGGAGAGGAGGAAGAGGATAGAGAGGAGGAAGAGGATGATAATGGAGATGAGGAAGAGGATGAAGGGGAGGAAGAGGATAGAGAGGATGAAGAGGAGATGAGGAAGAGGATGATGATGAGGAGGATGGAGAGGAGGAAGAGGATAGAGAGGAGGAAGAGGATGATGATGAGGAGGATGGAGAGAAGGAAGAGGATGAAGAGGAGGATGGAGAGGAGGAAGATGATGAAGAGGTGGAGGATGATGGAGAGGAGGAATAGGTTGGAGAAGAGGAAGAGGATCGAGAGGATGAAGAGGATGAAGAAGAAGGAGGATGAAGAGGAGGATGGATAGAAGAAGGATGGAGAGGAGGAGGATAAAGAGGAGGAGGAGGATGGATGGAGAGGAGGAAGATGGAGGGAGAGGGAGGAGGAGGAGGATGGAAAGGAGTAGAAGGAGGATGGAGAGGAAGAGGAGGATGGAGAGGAGGAGGATGTGAAATAAAATAACAATTATTATCTTTAATGCCCTGTTGCTCTCTCCTGGAATGAGTGAATCTGTGAGCTGTTGGCTAAAGCTCACTGTGCCAATACCAGAGTTGGCACATTTGCTATTCAATGCAACAGTTTTGGCTACAAAACTACAAGTAGAGTTGAAAATACATTGGAAACCCATTGAACTTTAGAGTTTTATTCGGTACGCGAAAACGTAAGTGAAAAAGTACATTTTGTGTGCACTATGTCATCACTCACTGGTTTTTTATCCACAGCAAGTCAGTTTGGTAGGAATGCATCAGTGGCGGGGAAATGCGCATCAGTGGCGGGGAAATGCGCATCATTTCCTTTATGTGGATTCTAGAACATTAGCATATGTGGATTCTAGAACATTAGCATGTGTGGATTCTAGAACAATTAGCATGTGTGGATTCTAGAACATTAGCATGTGTGGATTCTAGAACATTAGCATGTGTGGATTCTAGAACATTAGCATGTGTGGATTCTAGAACATTAGCATGAAAATCTATTGCCAATTGGATGGAAATTTACTGACTCGGTTTTAAAAATGGCCTCCCTGACTTTAGACAGTTCTGTTTGTATATTTTCCTTCACAGTGTTTTCAAACTACCGCTCAGTGTGAGGGATAATTTCTGTCAGAGAAGAGGATTGCAACATTACATTTCCCTGTGGGTAAACACAGCAGTCAGACTATAATTGGAGCTTTTCTCAGAAAGAGAGAGAGGTAGAAAGAGAGAGAGAGAGGTAGAAAGAGAGAGGTAGAAAGAGAGAGAGCGAGAGAGAGAGGGGGGGGGAGAGAGGGGGGAGCGAGAGAGAGAGGGGGGGGCGAGAGAGAAAGATAGAGGTAGAGAGAGGGGGAGGGCGTGAGAGAAGGAAGGAGGGAGAGAGAGAGGGAGAGAGAGAGGGGGGGGGCGAGAGAGAAAGAGAGAGAGAGATATAGGGGGGAGAGAGAAAAAATAAGAACATAAGAAAAGAGAGAGAAGATATAGAAATAGAAAGAGAGGGGGGGCAAACCTGATTCAAACAGAGGAAGCCCTTACAACACATAGCTACTGGACCACCTCCAGAGCTCCAGGGGGGTCCGTCCATTATTCTTACCCAGCTCTGTGTCCTGATCGTCGGTCATGATGAGGATGATGTTGGGTCTGATGTTCCTGCGGTCCCTCTGCATGTGTCCCCTGAGGCCTCCTTGGGCTCTGGTAGTGCTGACGGCTGAACAGCCCTGGTCCCAACCCAGGGACACGAGGCCAAGCCAGGTCACACACAACAGCAGCATGGCGGAGGGATGGAGGGTGTCACTCACTCACAGGCACCCACTGGAGCTCTCACAGCCGAGGAGAAGTCTGAGGAGAAAGAGAGAAGAGGACTTGTTATGAATCATTCAATCATAATGATTTTATAAAGCCCTTTTTTCATCAGCAGTTTTTTTTACCTGGCCTTTCCCCCTAAGAGTAAGCAAATCAGAAGCAAAGTCAAACCAGAAGCAGATTCAAACCAGATGCAGAGTCAAACCAGATGCAGAGTCAAACCAGATGCAGAGTCAAACCAGATGCAGAGTCAAACCAGATGCAGAGTCAAACCAGATGCAGAGTCAAACTAGAAGCAGATTAAAACCATATGCAGAGTCAAACCAGAAGTAGAGTCAAACTAGAAGCAGATTAAAACCATATGCAGAGTCAAACCAGAAGTAGAGTCAAACTAGAAGCAGAGTCAAACCAGAAGCAGAGTCAAACCAGAAGCAGAGTCAAACCAGAAGCAGAGTCAAACCAGAAGCAGAGTCAAACCAGAAGCAGAGTCAAACCAGAAGCAGAGTCAAACCAGAAGCAGAGTCAAACCAGAAGCAGAGTCAAACCAGAAGCAGATTCAAACCAGAAGCAGAGTCAAACCAGAAGTAGAGTCAAACCAGAAGTAGAGTCAAACCAGAAGTAGAGTCAAACCAGAAGCAGAGTCAAACCAGAAGCAGAGTCAAACCAGAAGCAGAGTCAAACTAGAAGCAGATTCAAACCAGATGCAGAGTCAAACTAGAAGCAGAGTCGAGACGGGTTTAGTTATGCCCTGTGTATGGGAGACTAGGAGACCTAAGTGTTGCAGGCCTGTATAGTTTGTGTTTTTTGGTGATGTCACTTCCTGCCACTGGGGGGGGGGCAGTACTAAAGTGATGGTCATAGGTTTGGTCATAAGTGTAAATAATAAATCAACCTTCCTCTGCTTAGACATCGCTGGCGTCAGACAGATCTTACAACTCCTGGGTTGGTATTTTAAGTATCAGCCAACTACATTATATGTTATAGCAGTCTGTCAGTCGATGACACAGTCGTGTCACTCAACCATTGGTTCATGAATGCAACGTCTGAGCAGGGGAAAGCAACCATTACCTGCTTATTGCCCCCACAAACACACAACCACAGAACCAGACAACAGAATTTTACCTACAGAATCCGGCCTACAGAATCCGGCCTACAGAATCCGGCCTACAGAATACAACCTACAGAATCCGGCCTACAGAATCCGGCCTACAGAATCCGGCCTACAGAATCCGGCCTACAGAATCCGGCCTACAGAATCCGACCTACAGAATCCGGCCTACAGAATCTGACCTACAGAATCCGACCTACAGAATCCAACCTACAGGGTCCTGATCAAAAGTAGTGCACAACATAGCGAATAGAGTGCCAATTGGGACACAGATTATCTGTTCAACTGTGTTGGCCTTTGGCTTTCTATCCTCTTGTTTCCCCCATAGAGATGTGTGGAGATGATGAGCAGCTCTCACAGCTAACAGAGGAACACACAGCACAGCTAACAGAGGAACACACAGCCCAGCTAACAGAGGAACACACAGCCCAGCTAACATAGGTACACACAGCACAGCTAACAGAGGAACACACAGCACAGCTAACAGAGGAACACACAGCACAGCTAACAGAGGAACACACAGCACAGCTAACAGGGGAACACACAGCACAGCCAACAGAGGAACACACAGCACATCTAACAGAGGAACACACAGCCCAGCTAACAGGGGAACATACAGCACAGCTAACAGGGGAACACACAGCCCAGCTAACAGGAGAACACAGCCCAGCTAACAGGTGAACACACAGCCCAGCTAACAGGGGAACACACAGCCCAGCTAACAGAGGAACACACAGCCCAGCTAACAGGGGAACACAGGCACAGCTAACAGCAGTGAAGGAGGAGGTGAGATGTAACAGAGAACAGGACACTCCCCCAGAGAAGCCAGCAGAACAGCCCACCTCAGACCCGGACTACAACCACAACACCACAACCTAACAGCCCACCCCAGACCCGGACTACAACCACAACACCACAACCACAACACCACAACCTAACAGCCTACCCCAGACCCGGACTACAACCTCAATACCACAATGGGACAGACAACACCGGACCCCCCAACCCAACTGACCCCACCCCCTCCTAACAGACCCCACCCCCTCCTAACAGACCCCACCCCCTCCTAACAGCCCCCCTGTCCGCTCCCCTGATAGCCGTCCTGACAACCCCGCCCACATCTACTGAGGCCAAACAAAAGCCAGATATTGTGCTCCTCATTGACTCAAATGGCAAATACAAATTTTTCCCAAACACAAAGTGGCAAAATTCTGGTTCCCAAACACTAGGCATGTCTTGGAGTTGTTGTCAGAGGACAGACTAGGGTCCCCCAGCCACATCATAATTCAAACGGACACAAATGACCTGAGGGTCCAGCAGGAAAGAGTGGCCAAAGCACTCAAGGGAGTGAGTGAAAAATATTTTTCCACTTTCCCCAAAGCACAAGTAGTTGTCTCCACCCTGCTACCACGAAAATACATTCTCCTTGCCACCATATAGCAGCTGAAAGCAAGAATTTTCCCAGGACTCAAATCCTAATGTCTACCCACAACTCCACCCTGGACTAGAACAGCCTCTATGACCAGGTCCACCTCTACAAGGCAGCAGTACCCACCACTCCACCCTGGACCTGAACAGCCTCTATGACCAGGTCCACCCTGGACCTGAACAGCCTCTATGACCAGGTCCACCCTGGACCTGAACAGCCTCTATGACCAGGTCCACCTCTACAAGGCAGCAGTACCCACCACTCCACCCTGGACCTGAACAGCCTCTATGACCAGGTCCACCTCTACAAGGCAGCAGTACCCACCACTCCACCCTGGACTAGAACAGCCTTTATGACCAGGTCCACCCTGGACCTGAACAGCCTCTATGACCAGGTCCACCTCTACAAGGCAGCAGTACCCACCACTCCACCCTGGACCTGAACAGCCTTTATGGCCAGGTCCACCCTGGACCTGAACAGCCTCTATGACCAGGTCCACCCTGGACCTGAACAGCCTCTATGACCAGGTCCACCTCTACAAGGCAGCAGTACCCACCACTCCACCCTGGACCTGAACAGCCTTTATGACCAGGTCCACCCTGGACCTGAACAGCCTCTATGACCAGGTCCACCTCTACAAGGCAGCAGTACCCACCACTCCACCCTGGACTAGAACAGCTTTTATGACCAGGTCCACCCTGGACCTGAACAGCCTCTATGACCAGGTCCACCCTGGACCTGAACAGCCTCTATGACCAGGTCCACCTCTACAAGGCAGCAGTACCCACCACTCCACCCTGGACCTGAACAGCCTCTATGACCAGGTCCACCTCTACAAGGCAGCAGTACCCACCACTCCACCCTGGACTAGAACAGCCTTTATGACCAGGTCCACCCTGGACTAGAACAGCCTCTATGACCAGGTCCACCTCTACAAGGCAGCAGTACCCACCACTCCACCCTGGACCTGAACAGCCTCTATGACCAGGTCCACCTCTACAAGGCAGCAGTACCCACCACTCCACCCTGGACTAGAACAGCCTTTATGACCAGGTCCACCCTGGACCTGAACAGCCTCTATGACCAGGTCCACCCTGGACCTGAACAGCCTCTATGACCAGGTACCCCTCTACAAGGCAGCAGTACCCACCACTCCACCCTGGACCTGAACAGCCTTTATGGCCAGGTCCACCCTGGACCTAAACAGCCTCTATGACCAGGTCCACCCTGGACCTGAACAGCCTCTATGACCAGGTCCACCTCTACAAGGCAGCAGTACCCACCACTCCACCCTGGACTAGAACAGCCTTTATGACCAGGTCCACCCTGGACCTGAACAGCCTCTATGACCAGGTCCACCCTGGACCTGAACAGCCTCTATGACCAGGTCCACCTCTACAAGGCAGCAATCCCAACTTTTGCCAAGACCCTGGAAGACGTCAACCTCAACCACAGCCCCAGCACATCATACAGGAGCAACAGAGCATTGAACACCCCGCACAGACCAGCAAGACACCCTCCCAGACCTGCAAGACCCCCTCCCGAAGGACCTGCACCGAGAGAACCCTCGCAAAGAGGACCTACACCCAGACCACAGCTTCACCAGCCACAACCCAACCTGCTGAGACCACCCCAAACAAGCCACACTCTATATAGTCCCCCCAGATCAGACCTATGCCCCTTCTGCCCACGCCAAATCCCCCACGCCTGCGGCAAGGACCTCAACATGACAGCAGGACATATGCCCAGGCCGTGGGCAGAGCAACAGTCCCAACCCAAACTATTACAAACGCCCACATCCTACGACCTAAGAGGTATGTATCAGATGCTCAACATGCTTTGCTCACTCTGGGGCCTAAACCACAACAAAAACAACACTAGACACTATGGGACACTTTGCTGCAGGAGGGACTGGTGCACTTCACAAAATAGATGGCATCATGAGGCAGGACAATTATGTGGATATATTGAAGCAACATCTCAAGTTAAATCTTGGTCAGAAATGGGTCTTCCAAATGGACAATGACCCCAAGCATACTTCCAAAGTTGTGGCAAAATGGCTTACAGACAACAAAGTCAAGGTATTGGAGTGGCCATCACAAAGCCCTGACCTCAATCCCATAGAAAATGTGTGGGCAGAACTGAAAATGTGTGTGCGAGCAAGGAGGCCTACAAACCTGACTCAGTTACACCAGCTCTGTCAGGAGGAATGGGACAAAATTCACCCAACTTATTGTGGGAAGCTTGTGGAAGGCTACCTGAAACGTTTGACCCAAGTTAAACAATTTAAAGGCAATGCTACCAAATACTAATTGAGTGTATGGAAACTTCTGACCCACTGGGAATGTGATGAAAGAAATAAAAGCTGAAATAAATGATTCTCTCTACTATTATTCTGACATTTCACATTTTATAAATAAAGTGGTGATCCTAACTGACCTAAAATTTAAATGGCTGTATTTACCTTATGCAATTAAGTTTCTGACAAGTTGGAAAACAGGTGAGTAAAACACACATAATTTTCTGCCTTGTTGTCCAAATTGGGCCCACTTAGCCATTTTCACTTAGGGGTGTACTCAATTTTGTTGCCAGCGGTTTAGACATTAATGGCTGTGTGTTGAGTTATTTTGAGGGGACAGCAAATCTACACTGTTATACAAGCTGTACACTCACTACTTTACATTGTAGCAAAGTGTCCTTTCTTCAGTGTTGTCAACATGAAAAGATATATTCAAATATTTACAAAAATGTGAGGGGTGTACTCACTTTTCTGATATACTGTATATCAACGAATTGGCGCGGGCACTAGAACAGTCTGTAGCACCCGGCCTCACCCTACTAGAATCTGAAGTCAAATGTCTACTGATGATCCGGTGCTTATGTCACCAACCAAGGAGGGCCTACAGCAGCACCTAGATCTGTCACCAACCAAGGAGGGCCTGCAGCAGCACCTAAATCTGTCACCAACCAATGAGGGCCTGCAGCAGCACCTAGATCTGTCACCAACCAAGGAGGGCCTACAGCAGCACCTAGATCTGTCCCCAACCAAGGAGGGCCTACAGCAGCATCTAGATCTGTCTCCAACCAAGGAGGGCCTACAGCAGCACCTAGATCTGTCACCTACCAAGGAGGGCCTACAGCAGCACCTAGATCTGTCCCCAACCAAGGAGGGCCTACAGCAGCACCTAGATCTTCTGCACAGATTATGCCAGACCTGGGCCCTGACAGTAAATTCCAGTAGGACAAAAATAATGGTGTTCCACAAATACAAATTCCATCTAGACACCATTGCCCTACAGCACACAAAACACTATACACACCTCAGCCTAAACATCAGCGCCACAGGTAACTTCCACAAAGCTGTGAACGATCTGAGAGACAAGGCAAGAAGGGCCTTCTACGCCATCAAAAGGAACATAAAATTCAACATACCAATTAGGATCTGGCAAAAAATACTTGAATCAGTCATAGAGCCCACTGCCCTTTATGGTTGTGAGGTCTGGGGTCCGCTCACCAACCAAGAATTCATAAAATAGGACAAACACCAAATTGAGACTCTGCATGCAGAATTCTGCAAAAATATCCTCCGTGTACAACGTAGAACAACTAATAATGAATTCCAGAGCAGAAAAAAATCCAGAAAAAAGCCGTTAAATTCTACAACCACCTAAAAGGAAACGATTCCCAAACCTTCCATAACAAAGCCATCACCTACAGAGAGATGAACCTGGAGAAGTGTCCTCTAAGCAGTCTGGTCCTGGGACCAGCACAGCAACACAATTAGACCCAACCAAGTCATGAGAAAACAAAGAGATAATTACTTGACATATTAGAAATAATTAACTTTTTTTTTGAGCAAACTAGAATGCTATTTGGCATAAACAGAGATTACACAGTGGCAGAATACCTGACCACTGTGACTGACCCAAAATGAAGGAAATCTTTGACTATGTACAGACTCAGTACATATATACTATATATATCTGTATACTATATATATATATATTGAGAGAGAGATGTAGCAGAAGAAATGGGTAAAAACTGAAATATCTGAGTTGTTTGTAAATGTTACACTTTTCTCAAAGGAGAAACAACACAATATTACCAGACTTACTGTGTCAAAAATTATTAATATTTACTCTGGACTTTTTTAATTAAAGGAGCATCCAAACAATTTACTGCTTTAATCAACTTCAATTAACAGACATCAACCACCATTTTTTTTCTCTGCATCTTTCAGAGGAGTGACAGACTTAAGGGTCTCCAAACGACCAAATACCAACAGATAACCAAAGACCCTCGACTTAGTAACAGGGGCAAAACCCATTATCTTCCCCTCACAAACAGTCTTCTATAGATCTGTGGATAACAAGAGGTCTTCTATACCAGAGTTAATCAGTCAGACTTCTACAGAGCATGTTGTTTCTGCTTCCTCTCATTGTTTCTGAGGATTAGCCCCACTAATAACACTTTAAATTACTCCCTTACTGTACTCATCAGGGGCTCAGCTGGCTGCAGGGGGAACAGTATAGGGGACGGACCAGCCGGTCGGGAGAAGAAAATGGCCGGGGGGGCCGGGGGTTCAAAGTCGACCAAGACAAAAAGGGCACTATGGAGTCCTCAGTCAATCCCGACCGACACACAGCTGCCAGATGGAGGCAAAAATGTGCAATTTTCAGATTAATGGCCATCAACACTGGGTCCTCGTCCCAAATGGCACCCTATTCCCTATACAGTGCACTACTTGTTAGCAGAGCCCTATGGGAATAGTGTGCCATTTAAGGAGCCAATTGGGACACAGGCTAGGAGACATTTAACACACCTCAACACCATGACAATCTTTCCTTTAATGACTGTAATTTCTTATTATTTCACCCACTATCCCTTCACTACTAACCCTGCATTAGAGGCAGGGGTTGGAACCGGTTGAGGGAAGAGAAAACCAGAAAATAATGACATTTTTCAAGGAACAGAATCAGAACCGTGAACGAAAGTGATCTATACTCTTCTGGAACAGAACGATTATTTTAAAAGCATGGGAACTGGTTAATTAGAGAATTATGGATTCCCCTTTTCAATGCTAGTTAAGGATACTAAAGCAATCACATTTCACACTGGATTTATTAACTACTAAATGGTATGACATGTTTTTATTTTAATACTGGTGCCCTTCTGCAAACACAAGCTTGTTAGCTAGCGAGCTCAAAGGACATTCAAAGTTCCTCCATAGAAGCCACTTCTCCTAGATATAATTCTGTAGACCTAATTCAGATAATGCATGCTATAACAAGATATCCAACCAAGCCTCCTCCTCCACCCTCTCTCGTTCTCTCCCTACCCGCAAAATTCCCATCACATCTCTTGCCCTACATTTGTTAGTCCAATGCATGTAAACAATAGCTTGTATCTGCACCGATTGGTGAAGTAATTTAATTAGAGCTAAGTGTAAAATAATGTTGATTTCAGAGGTTTAAAATGCAAAAGGCACTCACACAACCGATCTATCTTTGTTGCAGGTGCATGGCAACAGTTGAAAAATTAAGAAACCCTCACACTGCTCTTGGTAGTGCACTGCTCTTGAATTGAAATTGAATTGAGAGAGAGAGAGACATAGATAGTGAGGAGGGACCAGGGTGAAAGGGAGAGAGAGAGAGAGAGAGAGAGAGAGAGAGGAGAAAGACATTTTGGTAGGCTATTTGTTGCTCATCTTGTCTAAATTAGATACAGTGGCAAGACTGTATGTGAACCCTTTGGAATTACCTGGATTTTTGCATAAATTGGTCATCAAATTTGATCTGATCTTCATCTAAGTCACAACAATAGACAAACACAGTCTGCTTAAACTAATAACACAAATGATTGTATTATTCTTGTCTATGATGAAGACATCATTTCTAATTGTAGGTTGAAAAAAGTATGTGAACCCCAAGGCTAATGACTTTTCCAAAAAGCTAATTGGAGTAACCTGGAGATGATGGTTAGAGCTGCCTTGCCCTATTAAAAAAACATTCACAAAATCTGAGTTTGCTATTCACAAGACACTTTGCCTGATGTGAACCATGCCTCGAAGAGAAGAGATCTCAGAAGAATTGTTGACTTGCATGAAGGTGGAAAGGGTTACAAAACTATCTCTAAAAGTCTTGATGTTCACCAGTCCACGGTAAGACAAATTGTCTGTAAATGGAGAAAGTTCAGCTCTGTTGTTACTCTCCCTAGGAGTGGCCGTCCTACAAAGATGATTGCAAGAGCACAGCGCAGAAAACTCAATGAGGTTAAGAAGTATCTTAGTGTCAGCTAAATACTTAGAGACATCTCTGGAACATGCTAACACCTCTGTTGTCTGACCAATTTATGCAGAAATGCAGATAATTCCAAATGGTTAAAATACTTTTTCTTGCCACTGTACATGTACTGTAGTTTCTCTTCTGTCATTAAATATTATATATTGAGAAAGAGAATGAGAGAAAGAGAAAGAGAGAGAGAGAGAGAGAGAGAGAGAGAGATGAGAGAAAAAAAAGAGAGAGAGAGAGAGAGAGAGAGAGAGAGAGAGAGAGAGAGAGAGAGAGAGAGAGAGATGAGAGAGAAATAATGAGAGAGCGAGATGAGAGAGAGAGAAAGATGAGGGAGAGAAAAAGAGAGAGAGAGAGCGAGAGAGAGAGAGAGAGAGAATGAATGAAATGATCAAATATACAGACAACAAATTCCAATTGGCTATACTAAAACTCTTTAACATCATCCTTAGTTCTGGCATCTTCCCCAATATTTGTAATCAACCACAAAAGTGGAGACAAATTTGACCCCAATAGCTACTGTGGAATATGCGTCAACAGTAACCTTGGGAAAATCCTCTGCATTATCATTAACAGCAGACTCGTACATTTCCTCAATGAAAACAATGTACTGAGCAAATGTCAAATTGGCTTTTTACCAAATTACCGTACAACAGACCATGTATTCAACCTGCACACCCTAATTGACAACCAAACAAACCAAAACAAAGGCAAAGTCTTCTCATGCTTTGTTGATTTCAAAAAAGCCTTCTACTCAATTTGGCATGAGGGTCTGCTATACAAACTGATGGAAAGTGGTGTTGGGGGTAAAACATATGACATTATAAAATCCATGTACACAAACAACAAGTGTGCGGTTAAAATTGGCAAAAAATACAAACATTTCTTCACACAGGGTCGTGGGGTGAGACAGGGATGCAGCTTAAGCCCCACCCTCTTCAACATATATATCAACGAATTGGCGCGGGCACTAGAAAAGTCTGCAGCACCCGGCCTCACCCTACTAGAATCCGAAGTCAAATGTCTGCTGTTTGCTGATGATCTGGTGCTTCTGTCACC
>NC_092157.1:5407599-5410099 GCF_045791955.1 Oncorhynchus clarkii lewisi
ACAAAACCACATTCATTGGCTTATCAGACCAGAACAGCTCACTAGTAGCAACAGACCCATTTTTTTTTCATGTCGGACAATTATCTGAATGCATTTATTGATTAACGTCCGATTGAGAGCCATGTTGTTCAGTTGCTGAGCAACAGATTTGGTTAGAAATCAGAGATTCGGCTGAAAAAGATTTTGCAAAAATGCTGCAAAAAAAGTAGCATGTGCATGGTTCTTATTCACGACGTGACAGCAATAAATTATTAATTTAAAAGTTTGATCATCATCAACTGTTGCCCTTTATAAAACGTATTCAGTCCGAGACTTTATGGACGCTGTAGTTTCTTTCTGAACCGAAGCCTAGATATAGAGCTAGATCGGGGCAATATTTTTTTTCCCGTTTTGTGTACCTCCAATCAAAATCGATTAGTACATTTCTATCGACTTATTGGCTTAGATGTGATAGCAAGGAGATTTGAATTTAACATTTGAGCTTCAACCAAAGCCTGTTCCTGCCACCGACCGGCGCCGACACCATCAAATTACCTTTCCGTTGGCAAAAAGTATATTTTCTCACTTTAGTGGAGTTAAATGGCAATGCTCTCTCTCTGTCTCTCTGTCTCTCTCTCTCTCTCTCTGTCTCTCTCTCTCTCTCTCTCTCTCTCTCTCTCTCTCTCTCTCTCTCTCTCTGTCTCTCTGTCTCTCTCTCTCTGTCTCTCTCTCTCTGTCTCTCTCTCTCTCTCTCTCTCTCTCTCTCTCTCTCTCTCTCTCTCTGTCTCTCTCTGTCTCTCTCTCTCTGTCTCTCTCTCTGTCTCTCTCTCTGTCTCTCTCTCTCTCTGTCTCTCTCTCTGTCTCTCTCTCTCTCTCTCTCTCTCTCTCTCTCTCTCTCTCTCTCTCTCTCTCTCTCTGTCTCTCTCTCTGTCTCTCTCTCTGTCTCTCTCTCTGTCTCTCTCTCTGTCTCTCTCTCTGTCTCTCTCTCTGTCTCTCTCTCTGTCTCTCTCTCTGTCTATATATCTATATATCTATACAGTACAGATCTATACAGTACAGATCTATACAGTACAGATCTATACAGTACAGATCTATACACTACAGATCTATACAGTACAGATCTATACACTACAGATCTATACACTGCAGATCTATACACTACAGATCTATACACTACAGATCTATACACTGCAGATCTATGCAGTACAGATCTATACAGTACACGTATGTTATCAGATAGCTGATACGGGCCCAGGGCTCATATTACTACTGTATTTCAGCAAGAGTTATTTCCTTGAACCAAACCAATGCAACATTGGACAAACGATCAATGGATCCTTTTTTGCCCTTAAAACAGTTGAAAGCAACAGCACCCTCCTACGATGCAGTATGGTACCAGTGTGAGATGGAATGATACTATTGCGATCAGGTGGTAAGAGCTCTTTGTTTCACCTATCTGCTGGCCACCGATATAATGGGCGCTCTGTCCCTGGGAGGCATGTGGGAAATGCCAGTTGAACTCCCTGCTTTGGGCCGATCAAAATCTAGGAAGATAAGAGACAGACAGAAGAGAGAGAAGAGACAGACAGAAGAGAGAGAAGAGACAGACAGAAGAGAGAGAAGAGACAGACAGAAGAGAGAGAAGAGACAGACAGAAGAGAGAGAAGAGACAGACAGAAGAGAGAGAAGAGACAGACAGCAGAGAGAGAAGAGACAGACAGAAGAGAGAGAAGAGACAGACAGAAGAGAGAGAAGAGACAGACAGAAGAGAGAGAAGAGACAGACAGAAGAGAGAGAAGAGACAGACAGCAGAGAGAGAAGAGACAGACAGAAGAGAGAGAAGAGACAGACAGAAGAGAGAGAAGAGACAGACAGAAGAGAGACAGAAGAGACAGACAGAAGAGAGAGAAGAGACAGACAGAAGAGAGAGAAGAGACAGACAGAAGAGAGAGAAGAGACAGACAGAGAGAGAGAAGAGACAGACAGAAAAGAGACAGACAGAAGAGAGAGAAGAGACAGACAGAAGAGAGACAGAAGAGACAGACAGAAGAGAGAGAAGAGACAGACAGAAGAGAGAGAAGAGACAGACAGAAGAGACAGACAGAAGAGAGAGAAGAGACAGACAGAAGAGAGAGAAGAGACAGACAGAAGAGAGAGAAGAGACAGACAGAAGAGAGAGAAGAGACAGACAGAAGAGAGAGAAGAGACAGACAGAAGAGAGAGAAGAGACAGACAGAAGAGAGAGAAGAGACAGACAGAAGAGAGAGAAGAGACAGACAGAAGAGAGAGAAGAGACAGACAGAAGAGAGAGAAGAGACAGACAGAGAGAGAGAGAAGACAGACAGACAGACAGAAGAGAGAGAAGAGACAGACAGAGAGAGAGAAGAGACAGACAGAGACAGACAGAAGAGAGAGAAGAGACAGACAGAAGAGAGAGAAGAGACAGACAGAAGAGAGAGAAGAGACAGACAGAAGAGAGAGAAGAGACAGACAGAAGAGAGAGAAGAGACAGACAGACAGA
>NC_092157.1:5415099-5525099 GCF_045791955.1 Oncorhynchus clarkii lewisi
CGGGAGGAGAGAGGGAAGAGATAGAGATAGGGGAGATTGGGCGGGGACAGATAGAGAAAGAGAGGGAGGGAGAGAGAGGGAGGGGAATGGGGGGGTGAGAGAGAGAGACAGGGGAGAGAGAGGGAGGGGAATGAGGGAGAGAGAGAGAGACAGGGGAGACAGAGGGACAGGACAGATGGAGTGAGTGAGAGAGACAGGAGAGAGGGATGGGAATGAGGGAGTGAGAGAGAGACAGGAAAGAGGGAGGGGCATGAGGGAGTGAGTGAGAGAGACAGGGGAGAGAGAGGGAGGGGAATGAGGGAGTGAGAGAGAGAGACAAGGGAGAGAGAGGTAGGGGACTGAGTCAGAGAGCGAGAGAGAGACAGGGGAGGGAGAGGGACAGGACCGAGGGAGTGAGAGAGAAAGACAGGGGAGAGAGAGGGAGGGGACAGATAGAGATAGAGACAGGAGAGATGGAGGGGACTGAGTGAGTGAGAGAGAGATGGTGAGAGAGAGGGAGGGCACAGAGGGAGTGAGAGAGAGAGATAGTGAGAGAGAGGGAGGGCACATAGGGAATGATAGAGAGAGTGACAGGGGAGAGAGAGACAGGGAACAGTGGGAGTGAGTGAGTGAGTGAGTGAGTGAGTGAGTGAGAGAGAGAGAGAGAGAGAGAGAGAGAGAGAGAGAGAGAGGGAGGGGCCTGAGGGAGTGAGTGAGTTAGGGAGAGAGGGGGGAGAGAGAGGGAGGGGACAACAGAGGAGAGAGAGGGAGGGTATTGAGGGAGTAATAGAGAGAGACAGGGGAGAGAGAGAGAGACTGGAGACAGAGGGAGTGAGTGAGAGACAGGGGAGAGAGGGGGAGGGGACAGAGGGAGTGAGTGAGAGAAATAAATTATTAAAAATGATTGTGACAAAGTTGAGAAAAATATACTCTGTCAACTGAACAGTTTGTTTCTTCACATAGTTCACACCATGCCCTGTGGTAACCCCAAGTTCCCCCTAAGCCCCTGACCTTTTGCCAATCATGAGAAATCAAACCTACAGTGCCTTGCGAAAGTATTCGGCCCCCTTGAACTTTGCGACCTTTTGCCACATTTCAGGCTTCAAACATAAAGATATAAAACTGTATTTTTTTGTGAAGAATCAACAACAAGTGGGACACAATCATGAAGTGGAACGACATTTATTGGATATTTCAAACTTTTTTAACATATCAAAAACTGAAAAATTGGGCGTGCAAAATTATTCAGCTCCTTTACTTTCAGTGCAGCAAGCTCTCTCCAGAAGTTCAGTGAGGATCTCTGAATGATCCAATGTTGATCTAAATGACTAATGATGATAAATACAATCCACCTGTGTGTAATCAAGTCTCCGTATAAATGCACCTGCACTGTGATAGTCTCAGAGGTCCGTTAAAAGCGCAGAGAGCATCATGAAGAACAAGGAACACACCAGGCAGGTCCGATATACTGTTGTGAAGAAGTTTAAAGCCGGATTTGGATACAAAAAGATTTCCCAAACTTTAAACATCCCAAGGAGCACTGTGCAAGCGATAATATTGAAATGGAAGGAGTATCAGACCACTGCAAATCTACCAAGACCTGGCCGTCCCTCTAAACTTTCAGCTCAAACAAGGAGAAGACTGATCAGAGATGCAGCCAAGAGGCCCATGATCACTCTGGATGAACTGCAGAGATCTACAGCTGAGGTGGGAGACTCTGTCCATAGGACAACAATCAGTCGTATATTGCACAAATCTGGCCTTTATGGAAGAGTGGTAAGAAGAAAGCCATTTCTTAAAGATATCCATAAAAAGTGTTGTTTAATGTTTGCCACAAGCCACCTGGGAGACACACCAAACATGTGGAAGAAGGTGCTCTGGTCAGATGAAACCAAAATTGAACTTTTTGGCAACAATGCAAAACTTTATGTTTGGCGTAAAAGCAACACAGCTGAACACACCATCCCCACTGTCAAACATGGTGGTGGCAGCATCATGGTTTGGGCCTGCTTTTCTTCAGCAGGGACAGGGAAGATGGTTCAAATTGATTGAAAGAACTGAAAACTGCTGTTCACAAATGCTCTCCATCCAACCTCACTGAGCTCGAGCTGTTTTGCAAGGAGGAATGGGAAAAAAATTCAGTCTCTCGATGTGCAAAACTGATAGAGACATACCCCAAGCGACTTACAGCTGTAATCGCAGCAAAAGGTGGCGCTACAAAGTATTAACTTAAGGGGGCTGAACAATTTTGCACGCCCAATTTTTCAGTTTTTGATTTGTTAAAAAAGTTTGAAATATCCAATAAATGTCGTTCCACTTCATGATTGTGTCCCACTTGTTGTTGATTCTTCACAAAAAAATACAGTTTTATATCTTTATGTTTGAAGCCTGAAATGTGGCAAAAGGTCGCAAAGTTCAAGGGGGCCGAATACTTTTGCAAGGCACTGTAGTTGATGGACAGAAAGCAGAGATCTATAGAGGGAAGAGGGAGGTCTATAAAGAGGGGGAAGAGGGAGGCCTATAAACAGGGGGAAGAGGGAGGTCTATAAATGGAAGAGGGCAGTCTACAGAGGGAAGAGAGAGGTTTATAGATGGAAGAGAGAGGTTTATAGAGGGAAGAGGGAGGTCTATAGAGGGAAGAGGGAGTTATTTAAAGAGGGGGACGAGGGAGGTCTATAGAGGGAAGAGGGAGGTTTATAGAAGGGGGAGAGGGAGGTCTATAGAGGGAAGAGGGAGGTCTATAGAGGGAAGAGGGAGGTCTACAAAGAGGGGAAGAGGGTGGTCAATAAAGAGGGGAAGAGGGAGATCTATAGAGGGAAGAGGGAGGTCTATAAAGGGAAGAGGGAGGTTTATAGAGGGAAGAGGGAGGTCTATAGAGGGAAGAGGGAGGTCTATAGAGGGAAGAGGGAGGTCTATAGAGGGAAGAGGGAGTTCTGTAAAGAGGGGGAAGAGGGAGATCTACAGTGGGGCAAAAAAAGTATATAGTCAGCCACCAATTGTGCAAGTTCTCCCACTTAAAAAGATGAGAGAGGCCTGTAATTTTCATCATAGGTACACTTCAACTATGACAGACAAAATTATAAAAAAAATCCAGAAAATTACATTGTAGGATTTTTAATGAATTTATTTGCAAATTATGGTGGAAAATAAGTATTGGGCTAACTGTGAAGGCTCTGAGGTACTCGGAGTTGGTCTGAGAGAGGTGTTAGTGGGCTGACTGTGAAGGCTCTGAGAGACTCTGGGTTGGTCTGAGAGATGTGTTAGTGGGCTGACTGTGAAGGCTCTGAGAGACTCTGGGTTGGTCTGAGAGAGGTGTTAGTGGGCTGACTGTGAAGGCTCTGAGAGAATCTGGGTTGGTCTGAGAGAGGTGTTAGTGGGCTGACTGTGAAGGCTTTGAGAAAATCTGGGTTGGTCTGAGAGAGGTGTTAGTGGGCTGACTGTGAAGGCTCTGAGAGACTCTGGGTTGGTCTGAGAGAGGTGTTAGTGGGCTGACTGTGAAGGCTCTGAGAGACTCTGGGTTGGTCTGAGAGAGGTGTTAGTGGGCTGACTGTGAAGGCTCTGAGAGACTCTGGGTTGGTCTGAGAGAGGTGTTAGTGGGCTGACTGTGAAGGCTCTAAGAGACTGGGTTGGTCTGAGAGAGGTGTTAGTGGGCTGACTGTGAAGGCTCTGAGAGACTCTGGGTTGGTCTGAGAGAGGTGTTAGTGGGCTGACTGTGAAAGCTCTGAGAGACTCTGGGTTGGTCTGAGAGAGGTGTTAGTGTGCTGACTGTGAAGGCTCTGAGAGACTCTGGGTTGGTCTGAGAGAGGTGTTAGTGGGCTGACTGTGAAGGCTCTGAGAGACTCTGGGTTTACGTCGGTGAGGAAGTAGTCCACAGTGCTGCTGCCAAGAGATGAGCTGTGGGTGTACCTACCAAAATAGTCCCCTCTCAGCCTACCATTGACTATGTACAGACCCAAGTTATTGTGCTCATCTTACCATGACCCTCGCCTATCACATGTGAGCATAGTAGACTCAGCATTTGTTTAATGTCACTCATTTGGTTGGTGGGGGTGGTGGGGAGAGTTGCTCCTCTCACAACCTGTGCGTAGCTCTGCCTGCTGAGCTGTGGCTCCTCCAAGTGTGGGTCTGCGGTGGGGGGCAGGGGGGTGGGAGGCCTCGTCTGGGTGGCTCTGAAGCTGCGCTGGGGTTGTCATTGAGGGTGGGATGGTGGGTCAGGTGTACATTGGGTCACAGGGCACAGTCCAGATCGAGGGTGGGATGGTGGGCCAGGTGTACATGGTCATAGAGATGGTCCAGATCGAGGATGGGGACTGTCTCCCTGTACAGGTGAACATGGTCATAGAGACAGTCAGATCGAGGGTGGGATGGTGGGGACTGTCTCCCTGTACAGGTGAACATGGTCATAGAGACAGTCCAGATCGAGGGTGGGATGGTGGGCCAGGTGTACATTGGGTCACAGGGCACAGTCCAGATCGAGGGTGAGATGGTGTACATTGGGTCGCAGGGCACAGTCCCGGGAGAGGCTGGCGTTTATTCTTTGGATTGTGGCAGGGTGGAAGTCCTTCCTCTGTAGAAGGGTTGACACCACGATTCTTGAGTTGGGGAAGATTGCGGAGGCCTTCTCGATCACTCCCCGTAGTGAAGTCGCCACCCTCCCCTGCTGAGCACGCAGGTCGTTGCTTCCGGTGTGTATGATTATGTGGCTTGGCGACCCGAGATGGGCCTGATCAAGCAGCTCCATTGCACTCTGCGTTGTTGGGCACCCCTCCTTTCTCCTTTTGTGTCTAGGGAAAAGTTTCTACTCCTGAACAAACTTCCCATTTGAGTCCATCAACAGGACGATGTCAGCCAGTGTTTCTTCTGGACTGGAGGGGGCAGAGGGGGGCTGGTGGGTGTTGGAGCTGGGGTGTGGCTGGTTTGTGCCGGTGCCGCTGTCAGTGGGAGGCTGTTCTGTGGGCTGGGGAGGAGGGGTGCAGCAGGCAGGGCTGGGGAGGAGGGGTGCAGCAGGCACCCTCTGATCTCTGTCTCTCCTGCAGCCTGTCCTCTGTTCTCTTTCTCTCCTGCAGCCTGTCCTCTGTCTCTCCTGCAGCCTGTCCTCTGTTCCCTTTCTCTCCTGCAGCCTGTCCTCTGTCCTCTATTCTCTGTCTCTCCTGCAGCCTGTCCTCTGTCCTCTGTCTCTCCTGCAGCCTGTCCTCTGTCCTCTGTCTCTCCTGCAGCCTGTCATCTGTTCTCTTTCTCTCCTGCAGCCTGTCCTCTGTTCTCTGTCTCTCCTGCAGCCTGTCCTCTGTTCTCTGTCTCTCCTGCAGCCTGTCCTCTGTCCTCTGTCTCTCCTGCAGCCTGTCCTCTGTTCTCTTTCTCTCCTGCAGCCTGTCCTCTGTTCTCTTTCTCTCCTGCAGCCTGTCCTCTGTTCTCTTTCTCCTGCAGCCTGTCCTCTGTCCTCTGTCTCTCCTGCAGCCTGTCCTTTGTTCTCTTTCTCTCCTGCAGCTCCTCTCTTAGTGTGGTCAGATCGTTATTACTGTTTACTGCCTGTCTTTTTGGAGCTCTCTCACCTCCTTTGTTAGATCAGCCATCTCTCTCTCTCTCTCTCTCTCTCTCTCTCTCTCTCTCTCTCTCTCGTCCATCTCTCTTACTGAACCTCTATCAGCTGTGTTGCAAGATGCTGCCCTGCTCTGTCCTCACCTTGGTTAGGAGCTCCTCTCAGGTGTGGTTGTCTGGTTGCTGTTTACACCTTGGTTAGGAGCTCCTCTAAGGTGTGGTTGTCTGGTTGATGTTTACACCTTGGTTAGGGGTTCCTCTCAGGTGTGGTTGTCTGGTGGCTGTTTACACCTTGGTTAGGAGCTCCTCTAAGGATGTCTGGTTGCTGTTTACACCTTGGTTAGGAGCTCCTCTCAGGTGTGGTTGTCTGGTTGATGTTTACACCTTGGTTAGGGGTTCCTCTCAGGTGTGGTTGTCTGGTTGCTGTTTGCTCACACTCTCCCTCAGCAGGGCCACCTCCCCCTCCAGTCTGGTGAACTCATCCGTCAGGGCAGCCATGTTGGTGAGGAGGACCACCTCCAGTCTGGTGAACTCATCCCTCATGACAGCCATGGTGGTGAGGAGGGCCACCTCAAGTCTGGTGAACTCATCCCTCGTGGCAGCCATGGTGGTGAGGAGGACCCCCTCCAGTCTGGTGAACTCATCCCTCTAGTCAACCATGGTGGTGAGGAGGGCCCCCTCCAGTCAGGTGAACTCATCCCTCATGGCAGGCATGGTGGTGAGGAGGACCCCCTCCAGTCTGGTGAACTCATCCCTCATGGCAGCCATGGTGGTGAGGAGGACCCCCTCCAGTCTGTTGAACTCATCCCTCATGTCAGCCATGGTGGTAAGGAGGACCACCTCCAGTCTGGTGAACTCATCCTTCATGACAGCCATGGTGGTGAGGAGGGCCACCTCCCCCTCCAGTCTGGTGAACTCATCCCTCATGTCAGCCATGGTGGTGAGGAGGGCCCCCTCCAGTCTGGTGAACTTATCCCTCAAGTGGTGAGGAGGGCCACCTCTCCCTCCAGTCTGGTTAGGGGTTCCTCTCAGGTGTGGTTGTCTGGTTGCTGTTTGCTCACACTCTTCCTCAGCAGGGCCCCCTCCCCCTCCAGTCTGGCGAACTCATCCGTCAGGGCAGCCATGTTGGTGAGGAGGACCACCTCCAGTCTGGTGAACTCATCCCTCATGACAGCCATGGTGGTGAGGAGGGCCACCTCCCCCTACAGTCTGGTGAACTCATCCCTCATGACAGCCATGGTGGGGGGGAGGGCCACCTCCAGTCTGGTGACCTCATCCCTCATCCCTCATGTCAGCCATGGTGGTGAGGAGGGCCACCTCCTCCTCCAGTCTGGTGAACTCATCCCTCATGACAGCTATGGTGGTGAGGAGGGCCACCTCCAGTCTGGTGAACTCATCCCTCATGGCAGCCATGGTGGTGAGGACGGCCACCTCCAGTCTGGTGAACTCATCCCTCATGACAGCCATGGTGGTCAGGAGGACCCCCTCCCCGTGGTGGGAAGAGAGGTGCTGGATTCGCCTTTTTGGGTGTAGGGGTGAGGGTGGTGCTGGTAGAGTTTGTCTGGTGGGAGGGCATGTCACTCTCCACTCTCTCCTAAATGCTGTTTCAAACAGCCTAATGTTACCTTGCACCATGACAGTCCCAGTCTTGTAGAGGTTGATTGTTATCGTGGTGCTGTCAGGGTCGTCTGTCTCTTTGACTTTCAGCTTCCACCCATTACAGATTCCCTCTTTCTTTATGGATGGGTAGTGAGAGCAGACTGCATTTGGCTGGTCTGTGAAGAAGATGAGATTACTCACGTCACCGTTTTTGAAGAGGTCTGCGAAAAGGGTTTCCGACCTCCCCTTTAGTCATTTTTGATTAAAAGGGCTAGGAGTTCTGCTCGACAACATCCGCTGAAAAGGCAGAGCGCGAAATTAAAAAATACATTTTTGAAATATTTAACTTTCAAACATTCACACGCGCAATACATCAAATTAAAGCTTAACTTCTTCTAAATCTACCCATCGTGTCCAATTTCAAAAATGCTTTACAGTGAAAGCACACCATATGATAATGTTAGGTCAGAGCCTAGTCACAAAAACACATACAGCCATTTTCCAGCCAAAGAGAGGAGTCACAAAAAGCAGAAATAGAGATAATATTAATCACTAACCTTTGATGATCTTCATCAGATGACACTCATAGGACTTCATGTTACACAATACATGTATGTTTTGTTCGATAAAGTTCATATTTACATCCCAAAAAATCTCAGTTTATATTGGCGCGTTATGGTCAGTAATGTTGTGCCTCGAAAACATCCTGCGAATCTTCAGAGAGCCACGTCAATTTACAGAAATACTCATCATAAACTTTGATAAGCGATACAAGTATTATGTACAGAATTATAGATATACTTCTCCTTAATGTAACCGCTGTGTCAGATTTTTTTTAAACTTTACGGAAAAAGCACACCATGCAATAATCTGAGTACAGCGCTCAGACAACAAAAACATGCCAAACAGATATCCGCCATGTTGTGGAGTCAACATTAGTCAGAAATAGCATTATAAATATTCACTTACCTTTGATGATCTTCATCAAAATGCACTCCCATGAATCCCAGTTACACAATAAATGCTTGTTTTGTTTGATAAAGTCCATAATTTATGTCCAAATATACCTTTTTGTTCGCGCGTTTAGCCCAGTGATCAAAATCCATGAGGCGTAATCACAAGGTCCAGACAAAAAGTCAAAAAGTTCCGATACAGTCTGTAGAAACATGTCAAACTAAGTATAGACTCAATCTTTAGGATGTTTTTAACATAAATCTTCAATAATGTTCCAACCGAAGAATTCCTTTGTCGGTAGAATTGCAATGGAACGCAAGCTAACTCTCACGTGAACGCGCGTGGTCAGCTCATGCCACTCTGGCAGACCCCTGACTCATTCCCCTCTCATTCGCCCCCACTTCACAGTAGAAGCCTCAAACAACATTCTAAAGACTGTTGACATTTAGTGGAAGCCTTAGGAAGTGCAATATGACCCCATAGACACTGTGTATTTGATAGGGAATGAGTTGAAAAACTCCAAACCTCAGATTTCCCACTTCCTGGTTGGATTTTCCTCAGGATTTTGCCTGCCATATGAGTTCTGTTGTAGTCACAGACATCATTCAAACAATTTTAAAAACTTCAGTGTTTTCGTTCCAATACTTCTAATAATATGCATATATTAGCATCTGGGCCTGAGTAGCAGGCAGTTTACTCTGGGCACGTTTTTCATCCGAACGTGAAAATGGTTAGGGTGAGTGGTGGACATGGTGCTGCTCTGTTCCGCTGCCCCGTTTCCATAGCAACCAATTTGTCTGTCTGCTGCTGTTGCTAGCTAGCGCTAATTTAGTTCAAAAACCAGCAAAAAGAGTGACAAATCTTCACACACAAAAAAACAGAAGATATGTTTAAAGTTAGTCCGTGCTCTTTTTTCTTACTTTCTTTTTTGGTGTACTCACTCAGTTTGGTCGTTTGATGTAGTTGTATTAACTCCCTTTGCTAGGTTTGTTCTAGCTCGTTTCTTCTGGCTAGCTTGTCTTTGTTGTGTAGCTAGCTAGAGACAAAACTTCTTAACTTAAGACACAAAGTTACTTTTTTCTATTCTGAATGAATACAGTTGTTGTTCATCACTTCTTGTCTGGAATTCTTTTTCGATTAGAGTGTTTATCTCATTCTAAAAACAAAAAAAATATTAAATATATCAGGAGCTCATGTTGAGTCTCTCCCCCCATATCCCTCTCCCCCTCTCTCTTTTCTTCCATCTTTTTTCCATCTCTCTCTCTCCCCCCATCTCTCTCTCGTTCTCTCTCCCCTTTCTGTCTCAGTCTCTCCCTTTCATTTCCTGTCTGTCTCTCTCTCCCCCCCTCTCTCTCTCTCTTTCTCTCTCTCTGTGTGTCTCTCTCCGCTTCTCTCTTCATCTCTGCGTTATTAAGGACAACAAATTGCAGTGATAGACGTCCCAGCCCATGCTGGCCCTGTAGGTGATGACAGTAGCCGTTTCTGCTCAGTAACAGGTGCAGCATTCTAGCGATGCCACAGCGTGTATTGTGTCTCCCGGTCAACCTGGGCCAAGAGGCACGCTGAAGGTGATGGCTAGTCCTGATCTCTGCCAGCTACAGACTGGCTGACATTACAAATGTCATATTATACATATATATATATATATATAATGTCATATTACATATTACAAATGTCATATTATACATATATATATATATATATATATATATATATATATATGTATAATATGACATTTGTAATGTCTTTATTGTCTTGAAACTTCTGTATGTGTAATGTTTACTGTTAATTTTTATTTTTTATTTCACTTTTGTATATTATCTACCTCACTTGCTTTGGCAATGTTAACACATGTTTCCCATGCCAATAAAGCCCCTTGAATTGAATTGAATTGAATTGAGAGAGCGAGAGAGAGAGACAGAGAGGGGGAGAGAGAGAGAGAGAGAGAGACGGCAGGTAAAGAGAGAGAGAGAGGGGGGGGAGGGGGGGCGGTTTGTGGTGAAGAGACACACACACACACACACACACACACATGCTTTTCCGCTGTGGTTAGGAGAGGAGGGATTGTTAGATGAAGATGGACACAGCCCAGTGGATTTCTGACCACCATGTTTGTGTATTTGTTTGTGCGTGTGTGTGTGTTTGTGTGTGTGTGTGTGTGTGTGTGTGTGTGTGTGTGTGTGTGTGTGTGTGTGTGTGTGTGTGTGTGTGTGTGTGTGTGTAGTCCACGCTGCTGTAAAGAAGCCAATGACAAGGTCTTTGTTTTCATTGGGGAGCAAACCACACACACACACACACACACACACAACCACACACCCACACACCCAGTCACCCACACAACCACTCCAACTCAACCCTCATCAAGTATCATGACTGTTCTGTAAGGATCCAAATATGTCAGATCAGCTTTGCAATAAATAACTTCAACCAGACCCTCGCCCACCTGTAGACCCCCTCTCACCTGTAGACCCCCTCTCACCTGCAGACCCCCTCTCACCTGCAGAACCCCTCTCACCTGTAGACCCCCTCTCACCTGTAGACCCCCTCTCACCTGTAGACCCTCGCTCACCTGTAGACTCAGTAGTGTAGGAAGGTTCCATCCTCAGTGTTGTGCTCTGCTATATGAAAAAGTATGGAAGTGTTTTTGTTCGGTGAAGGATGTGATTTTAGAAACTCTTAAGAGGAAATTGTTTCTATAACTGTTCACAGTAATTAGTCACCGCCCCCTTGAGTGAGGTCAGAGAGCGTGTCAGACTGGCTGAACCGCCCCCTTGAATGAGGTCAGAGAGCGTGTCAGACTGGCTGAACCGCAACCCTTGAGTGAGGTCAGAGAGCGTGTCAGACTGGCTGAACCGCCCCCTTGAGTGAGGTCAGAGAGCGTGTCAGACTGGCTGAACCGCCCCCTTGAGTGAGGTCAGAGAGCGTGTCAGACTGGCTGAACCGCCCCCTTGAGTGAGGTCAGAGAGCGTGTCAGACTGGCTGAACCGCCCCCTTGAGTGAGGTCAGAGAGCGTGTCAGACTGGCTGAACCGCCCCCTTGAGTGAGGTCAGAGAGCGTGTCAGACTGGCTGAACCGCCCCCTTGATGGATGAAAAAGTCACCTCCCGGACAATCACTGGTACGGCTGATGTCCTAAGTAAAGTACATAGAAAAGTGAATTGAAGTGGCACCATTCTACAACTATTTTCAAACCATCGTATTAGGCTACTCTCATCGCCCCACTGGGGAATCATCGACACGGCTGGCCAGCCTATCTTCAAAGAAGCAGCATCTTCCATAGGAGAATCAACTCTGTAGTTCTGTTCTACACGACAAGTCACCGGATTCCGGACGACTGCAGAGGAGAACAACAGTGGAACCATTTGGGACAAACAGAGTTCTAGAAGCGTGCCTCAGGTTTAGAGAGATACACGGCAAACCAAGGCATTTTCACATAAATACATTCATGATTTCATATACCAAGCGGGCAGCGGTTCTATGTGCAACGTATAAGTGAGAGAAGTTTCTAAATGTACCAAAGTTAAGTGTCTCTGTCCCTCTCTCTCCCTCACCATGTCTTTTGTAACAAGCAGCCAAATCGCTCCAACTCACCCCTCATCAAGACAACCTCTCCAATTCACCCCTCATCAAGACAACCTCTCCAACTCACCCATCATCAAGCAACCCCTCCAACTCACCCGTCATCAAAACAACCGCAAGAGACCCATAGAGGTCTGGTCCCCAGAACACTACACTACAGAACATCTAGAGACCCATAGAGGCCAGGTCCCCAGAACACTACAGAACATCTAGAGACCCATAGAGGTCTGGTCCCCAGAACACTACACTACAGAACATCTAGAGACCCATAGAGGTCTGGTCCCCAGAACACTATACTACAGTACATCTAGAGACACATAGAGGTCTGGTCCCCAGAACATCCAGAGGCCCATAGAGGTCTGTTCCCCAGAACACTACACTACAGTACATCTAGAGACACATAGAGGTCTGGTCCCCAGAACATCTAGAGACCCATAGAGGTCTGGTCCCCAGAACATCTAGAGACCCATAGAGGTCTGGTCCCCAGAACACTACACTACAGTACATCTAGAGACCCATAGAGGTCTGGTCCCCAGAACACTACAGTACATCTAGAGACCCATAGAGGTCTGGTCCCCAGAACATCTAGAGACCCATAGAGGTCTGGTCCCCAGAATATCTAGAGACCCATAGAGGTCTGTTCCCCAGAACACTACACTTCAGAACATCTAGAGACCCATAGAGGTATGGTCCCCAGAACATCTAGAGACCCATAGAGGTCTGTTCCCCAGAACACTACACATCAGAACATCTAGAGACGCATAGAGGTCTGGTCCCCAGAACATCTAGAGACCCATAGAGGTCTGTTCCCCAGAACATCTAGAGACCCATAGAGGCCTGGTCCCCAGAACATCTAGAGACACATAGAGGTCTGGTCCCCAGAACAATACACTACAGTACATCTAGAGACACATAGAGGTTTGGTCCCCAGAACATCTAGAGACACATAGAGGTCTGGTCCCCAGAACACTACACTACAGTACATCTAGAGACACATAGAGGTCTGGTCCCCAGAACATCTAGAGACACATAGAGGTCTGGTCCCCAGAACACTACACCTCAGTACATCTAGAGACACATAGAGGTCTGGTCCCCAGAACATCTAGAGACCCATAGAGGTCTGGTCCCCAGAACACTACACCTCAGTACATCTAGAGACACATAGAGGTCTGGTCCCCAGAACATCTAGAGACCCATAGAGGTCTGGTCCCCAGAACACTACACCTCAGTACATCTAGAGACACATAGAGGTCTGGTCCCCAGAACATCTAGAGACCCATAGAGGTCTGGTCCCCAGAACATCTAGAGACCCATAGAGACACACATGGCCCAGGCCCACACACTGGGATAATTACAGATGGCATAAGTGACGAGGATCATTAATAACACACTGCTGTACAGATGAACGACACACAACAACAAAATACCAAGATTCTTCGCTTGAGCGGATTTGCCAAAAGACTCCCGCATTAAGCATCATAATATCTGCGTTCCAAATTACACCCTATTCTCTATAGTGCACTACTTTTGACTAGGGCTCATAGCGCACATAGGGATCTGGTCAAAAGTAGTGTACTTCATATAGAATAGGGTGCCATTTGGGACTCAGTACACAACCCCAATATTCTTAGCTTGAATGAATTTGAATTTGCTAAAGGACTCCCACATGAAGAATCTCTCTTCACAGCTAGTGGTGGGATCTGAGTGTCCTGTTTAGTGTTCTCTGTTGGTTAGTGTGTGTGTGTGTGTGTGTGTGTGTGTGTGTGTGTGTGTGTGTGTGTGTGTGTGTGTGTGTGTGTGTGTGTGTGTGTGTGTGTGTGTGTGTGTGTGTGCGTGCCTTCTGTGTCTCTGTTCTCTGGGTGGTGGGAAGGGGACGGGGTGCCCTGCAAAGCCCACATGTGGTATTGATAGTTGGTTTATATCCCCTCTCTGTAAGCCCTGTCTCTAACATCCACCCAATGAGAACCAGGTATCTCCTCTCTGTAAGCCCTGTCTCTAACATCCACCCAATGAGAACCAGGTATCCCCTCGCTCCTCTCTGTAAGCCCTGTCTCTAACATCCACCCAATGAGAACCAGGTATCCTCTCGCTCCTCTCTGTAATCCCTGTCTCTAACATCCACCCAATGAGAACCAGGTATCCTCTCGCTCCTCTCTGTAATCCCTGTCTCTAACATCCACCCAATGAGAACCAGGTATCTCCTCTCTGTAAGCCCTGTCTCTAACATCCACCCAATGAGAACCAGGTATCCCCTCACTCCTCTCTGGAAACCCTGTCTCTGACATCCACCCATGTTCTCCACCCAATTAGAACCAGGTATCCCCTCGCTCCTCTCTGTAAATAAAGGGAAACCCAACAGTGAGCTGCCCTGTGACCACAGCCTACCAGACGAGCTAAAGGCCTTTTACGCTTGCTTTGAGGCAAGCAACACTGAAGCATGTACGAGAGCACCAGCTGTTACGGACGACTGTGGGATCACGCTCTTCGTAGCTGATGTGTGAAAGACCTTTAAACAGGTCAACATTCACAAGGCATCGGGGCCTGACAGATTACCAGTGTACTGAGAGCATACGTTTTCACTGACATTTTCAACCTCTCCCTGACCGAATATGTAATACCAACATGTTTAAAACAGACCACCATAGTCCCTGTGTCCAAGAAAGGGAAGGTAACCTGCCTAAATGATTAACCCCCCGTAGCATTCACGTCGGTAACCATGAAGTGCTTTCAAAGGCTGGTCATGGCTCACATCAACGGAAACCCTAGACACTCTCCAATTCGAATACCGCTTCAACAGATCCACAGATGACGCAATCTCTATTGCACTCCACACTGCCCTTTCCCACCTGGACAAAAGGAACACCTATGTGAGAATGCTATTCATTGACTACAGCTCAGCGTTCAACACCATAGTGCCATCAAAGCTCATCACTAAGCTAAGGACTCTGGGACTAAACACCTCCCTCTGCAACTGGATCCTGGACTTCCTGACGGGCCGACCCCAGGTGGTAAGGGTAGGCAACAACACGTCTGCCATGCTGATCCTCAACACTGGGGCCCCACAGGGGTGTGTGCTTAGTCCCCTCCTGTACTCCCTGTTCACCCACGACTGTGTGACCAAGCACGACTCCAACACCATCATTAACTATGGTGACGACACAACAAGGGTAGGCCTGATCACCGACAACGATGAGACAGCCTATATGGAGGAGGTCAGATGCCTGGCAGTGTGGTGCCAGGACAACCACCTCTCCCCCAATGTGAGCAAGACAAAGGAGTTGATCCTGGACTACAGGAAAAGGAAGGTTGAACACTCATTAACATCGACTGGGCTGTAGTGGAGCGGGTCGAGGGTTTCAAATTCCAGGTCATCAAACTATCGTGGTCCAAACACAACAAGACAGTTGTGAAGAAGGTACGACAACACCTTTTCCCCCACAGGAGAATGAAAGGATTTGGCATGGGTCCCCAGATCCTCCAAAAGTTCTACAGCTGCATCATCCCCACCACGTCCCCCCTTTGTACACTGCTGCTACTCACTGTTTATTATCACTTCACCCCTACCTACATGTACAAATTACCTCGACTAACCTGTACCCCCGCACATTGACTTGGTACCCCCTGTATATAGCCTCATTACTAACCTGTACCCCCGCACATTGACTTGGTACCGGTACCCCCTGTATAGAGCCTCATTACTAACCTGTACCCCCTGTATATAGCCTCATTACTAACCTGTACCCCCGCACATTGACTTGGAACCCCCTGTATATAGCCTCATTACTAACCTGTACCCCCGCACATTGACTTGGTACCTGTACCCCCTGTATAGAGCCTCATTACTAACCTGTACCCCCTGTATAGAGCCTCATTACTAACCTGTACCCCCGCACATTGACTTGGTACCGGTACCCCCTGTATATAGCCTCATTACTAACCTGTACCCCCGCACATTGACTTGGTACCTGTACCCCCTGTATAGAGCCTCATTACTAACCTGTACCCCCTGTATATAGCCTCATTACTAACCTGTACCCTCGCACATTGACTTGGTACCTGTACCCCCTGTATAGAGCCTCATTACTAACCTGTACCCCCTGTATATAGCCTCATTACTAACCTGTACCCCCGCACATTGACTTGGTACCTGTACCCCCTGTATATATCCTTGTTATTATTTTTTCGTGCTACTATTTTTTTACTTTATTTTATTTAGTAAATATTTTCTTAACACTTCTTGAAATGCATTGTTGGTTAATTAAAGGCTTGTAAGTAAGTATTTCACGGTAAGGTCTACCTACACCTGTTGTTTTCGGCGTATGTGACACATAAAATTAGATGTGATCCTTCGTTCTCTTTAAACCTTCAACAGATTTGAGTTTACAACAGACTGCCAGATGGACCAGTAGGAATTATATGGCACTAGAAAGTAAGTAAGTGAGTTTATCAAGACTGTTAATGAGAGTTAAAACAAAGATATTCTGATACTGTATTTGAAAAGGGGCATGGTCCCACAGAAAAGAGCTCCAACGTTTTATGTGATGCTATGATTGTTTTAAAGAAGCATGAAAAGTTCCCTCCAATGGCCTGTTAGGGTAGCTCTTCCCTGTTTGGGTAGCTCTTCCCTGCTTGGGTAGCTCTTCCCTGCTTGGGTATCTCTTCCCTGTTTGGGTAGCTCTTCCCTGTTTGGGTAGCTCTTCCCTGTTTGGGTAGCTCTTCCCTGCTTGGGTAGCTCTTCCCTGCTTGGGTAGCTCTTCTCTGTTTGGGTAGGTCTTCCCTGTTTGGGTAGCTCTTCCCTGCTTGGGTAGCTCTTCCCTGTTTGGGTAGCTCTTCCTGGTTTGGGTAGCTCTTCTCTGTTTGGGTAGCTCTTCCCTGCTTGGGTAGCTCTTCCCTGTTTGGTTAGCTCTTCCCTGTTTGGGTAGCGCTTCCCTGTTTGGGTAGCTCTTCCCTGTTTGGGTAGCTCTTCCCTGCTTGGGTAGCTCTTCCCTGTTTGGGTAGCTCTTCCCTGCTTGGGTAGCTCTTCCCTGTTTGGGTAGCTCTTCCCTGCTTGGGTAGCTCTTCCCTGCTTGGGTAGGTCTTCCCTTTTTGGGTAGCTCTTCCCTGTTTGGGTAGCTCTTCCCTGCTTGGGTAGCTCTTCCCTGTTTGGGTAGCCCTTCCCTGCTTGGGTAGCTCTTCCCTGTTTGGGTAGCTCTTCCCTGCTTGGGTAGCTCTTCCCTGTTTGGGTAGCTCTTCCCTGCTTGGGTAGCGCTTCCCTGTTTGGGTAGCTCTTCCCTGCTTGGGTAGCTCTTCCCTGCTTGGGTAGCTCTTCCCTTTTTGGGTAGCTCTTCCCTGTTTGGGTAGCTCTTCCCTGCTTGGGTAGCTCTTCCCTGTTTGGGTAGCCCTTCCCTGCTTGGGTAGCTCTTCCCTGTTTGGGTAGCTCTTCCCTGCTTGGGTAGCTCTTCCCTGTTTGGGTAGCTCTTCCCTGCTTGGGTAGCGCTTCCCTGTTTGGGTAGCTCTTCCCTGCTTGGGTAGCTCTTCCCTGCTTGGGTAGCTCTTCCCTGCTTAGGTAGCTCTTCCCTGCTTGGTCAGCTTAACTAAATGTAACTTAATGTTATCTAAAATGTAATCTACATAATCACCCAAAAATAATTATTTACAATTTTGATCTACGGTGTCCACAGATTGATTTATATGTGAAAATAGAGTCCGGAACCGGTACCAGAACCACGCCGGTCCTATATACATGGTACTTTTTAATACATACTGAAGGATTCAATGTTTGCCTTTAACTTTCTCTCTCTAAAATGTTTCTAGGGAACAAACTGAATGTCAAGATTTCTCTTCTCTAAAACGTATTTTTCTCAGAGTCTGTTTACACCATTTGATATCCCTCCTCACTCTTTAACATATTAGTTTATAACAGATTGACAGTTGGTTTCATTGTCTGCCTTTAAATTTCTCTCTCTCATGGCAGAGAAGCTAGATTTCATGGATCAAGATGTCTACTGTTACTTCAAATGCTTTTGTTAAGAGTCTTAGTACACACAGGGAAGATGTTCTGATAAAGCATTTGACAAGGCCGCAGCTATAACACAGAGCAATAACATTTGGATGATAACGTGACACAACAATGATAAACCAAGTCCATAAGGTTAAATGTCTATGAGGTTAAATGTCCATGAGGTTAAATGTCTATGAGGTTAAATGTCCATAAAACAGCTGGGGGAAGAAATGAGGAGAGGAGAGAAGAGGAGTGGGGAAGGGAGGAGGAGAGAAGAGAAGAGGAGATAGTAGGTGTTATGGCGAGTGAATGAGGACCCAAAAGCGAACTAACTTAAACAGAGCTTCTTTAATAACCAAACATAGGTAGGCTCAGATAGACCGGCAGATTCCGACAGGACAGGACAAGGTTACAGCAAACATGACGATAGTCTGGCTCAGGCATGAAACACAACAAACAAGAATCCGACAAGGACAGGAACAGAAACAGAGAGAGATATAGGGACCTAATCAGAGGGAAAAAGGGAACAGGTGGGAAATGGGGTGAATGGGTAGTTAGAGGAGACAAGGAACAGCTGGGGGAAAGCGGGGGAGAAAAGGTAACCTAACAACGACCAGCAGAGGGAGACAGGGTGAAGGGAAAGGACAGAGACAAGACACAACATGACAGTACATGACAGTACCCCCCCACTCACCGAGCGCCTCCTGGCGCACTCGAGGAGGAAACCTGGCGGCAACGGAGGAAATCCTCGATCAGCGCACGGTCCAGCACGTCCCGAGAGGGAACCCAACTCCTCTCCTCAGGACCGTACCCCTCCCAATCTACGAGGTACTGGTGACCACGGCCCCGAGGACGCATGTCCAAAATTCTACGGACCCTGTAGATGGGTGCGCCCTCGACAAGGATGGGGGGGGGGGGGGGGGAAGACGAGCGGGGGCGCGAAGGACGGGCTTGATGCAGGAGACATGGAAGACCGGGTGGACGCGACGAAGGTATCGCGGAAGAAGAAGTCGAACTGCGACAGGATTAATGACCCGAGAAATACGGAACGGACCAATGAACCGCGGGGTCAACTTGCGAGAAGCCGTCTTAAGGGGAAGGTTCTGAGTGGAGAGCCAAACTCTCTGACCGCGACAATATCTAGGACTCTTAGTTCTACGCTTATTAGCAGCCCTCACAGTCTGCGTCCTATAACGGCAAAGTGCAGACCTGACCCTCTTCCAGGTGCGCTCGCAACGTTGGACAAAAGCCTGAGCGGAGGGGACGCTGGACTCGGCGAACTGAGATGAGAACAGCGGAGGCTGGTACCCGAGGCTACTCTGAAAAGGAGATAGCCCGGTCGCAGACGAAGGAAGCGAGTTGTGGGCGTATTCTGCCCAGGGGAGCTGTTCTGACCAAGACGCAGGGTTACGAAAAGAAAGACTGCGTAAGATGCGACCAATAGTCTGATTGGCCCGTTCTGCTTGACCGTTAGACTGGGGGTGAAAGCCGGAAGAGAGACTGACGGAAGCCCCAATCAAACGGCAAAACTCCCTCCAAAATTGAGACGTGAATTGCGGACCTCTGTCCGAAACGACGTCTGACGGAAGGCCATGAATTCTGAAAACATTCTCGATGATGATTTGTGCCGTCTCTTTAGCAGAAGGAAGCTTAGCAAGGGGAATGAAATGAGCCGCCTTAGAGAACCTATCGACAACCGTAAGAATAACAGTCTTCCCCGCTGACGAAGGCAGTCCGGTGACAAAATCTAAGGCGATGTGAGACCACGGTCGAGAGGGAATAGGAAGCGGCCTGAGACGGCCGGCAGGAGGAGAGTTACCGGACTTAGTCTGCGCGCAGACCGAACAAGCAGCCACGAAACGACGCGTGTCATGCTCCCGGGTGGGCCACCAAAAACGCTGGCGAATGGAAGCAAGCGTACCCCGAACGCCAGGGTGGCCGGCTAACTTGGCAGAGTGAGCCCACTGAAGAACGGCCAGACGAGTAGGATTGGGAACGAAAAGAAGGTTCCTAGGACAAGCGCGCGGCGACGGAGTGTGAGTGAGCGCTTGTTTTACCTGCCTCTCAATTCCCCAGACAGTCAACCCGACAACACGCCCCTCAGGGAGAATCCCCTCGGGGTCAGTGGAGGCTACTGAAGAACTGAAGAGACGAGACAAAGCATCAGGCTTGGTGTTCTTAGAGCCCGGACGATAAGAAATCACGAACTCGAAACGAGCGAAAAACAGCGTCCAACGCGCCTGACGCGCATTAAGTCGTTTGGCAGAACGGATGTACTCAAGGTTCCTATGGTCAGTCCAAACGACAAAAGGAACGGTCGCCCCCTCCAACCACTGTCGCCATTCGCCTAGGGCTAACCGGATGGCGAGCAGTTCGCGGTTACCCACATCATAGTTACGTTCCGACGGCGACAGGCGATGAGAAAAATACGCGCATGGGTGGACCTTGTCGTCAGAGAGGGAGCGCTGAGAAAGGATGGCTCCCACGCCCACCTCTGACGCGTCAACCTCGACAACGAACTGTCTAGAGACGTCAGGTGTAACAAGGATAGGAGCGGATGTAAAACGATTCTTGAGGAGATCAAAAGCTCCCTGGGCGGAAACGGACCACTTAAAGCACGTCTTGACAGAAGTAAGGGCTGTGAGAGGAGCTGCCACCTGACCGAAATTACGGATGAAACGACGATAGAAGTTCGCGAAGCCGAGAAAGCGCTGCAGCTCGACGCGTGACTTAGGGACGGGCCAATCAATGACAGCTTGGACCTTAGCGGGATCCATCTTAATGCCTTCAGCGGAAATAACAGAACCGAGAAATGTGACGGAGGAGGCATGAAAAGTGCACTTCTCAGCCTTCACAAAAAGACAATTCTCTAAAAGGCGCTGGAGGACACGTCGAACGTGCTGAACATGAATCTGGAGTGACGGTGAAAAAATCAGGATATCGTCAAGGTAAACGAAAACAAAGATGTTCAGCATGTCTCTCAGGACATCATTGACTAATGCCTGAAAGACAGCTGGAGCGTTAGCGAGGCCGAAAGGAAGAACCCGGTATTCAAAGTGCCCTAACGGAGTGTTAAACGCCGTCTTCCACTCGTCCCCCTCCCTGATGCGCACGAGATGGTAAGCGTTACGAAGGTCCAACTTAGTGAAAAACCTGGCTCCCTGCAGGATCTCGAAGGCTGAAGACATAAGAGGAAGCGGATAACGATTCTTCACTGTTATGTCATTCAGCCCTCGATAATCTATGCAGGGGCGCAGAGACCCGTCCTTCTTCTTGACAAAAAAAAACCCCGCTCCGGCGGGAGAGGAGGAGGGGACTATGGTACCGGCATCAAGAGCTACAGACAAATAATCTTCGAGAGCCTTACGTTCGGGAGCCGACAGAGAGTATAGTCTACCCCGGGGGGGGGGTGGTTCCCGGAAGGAGATCAATACTACAATCATACGACCGGTGTGGAGGAAGAGAGGTGGCCCTGGACCGACTGAACACCGTGCGCAGATCGTGATATTCCTCCGGCACCCCTGTCAAATCACCAGGCTCCTCCTGTGAAGAAGAGACAGAGGAAACAGGAGGGATAGCAGACATTAAACATTTCACATGACAAGAGACGTTCCAGGAGAGGATAGAATTACTAGACCAATTAATGGAAGGATTATGACAAACTAGCCAGGGATGGCCCAAAACAACAGGTGTAAAAGGTGAACGAAAAATTAAAAAAGAAATGGTTTCACTATGATTACCAGAAACAGTGAGGGTTAAAGGTAGCGTCTCACGCTGAATCCTGGGGAGAGGACTACCATCCAGGGCGAACAAGGCCGTGGGCTCCTTTAACTGTCTGAGAGGAATGTCATGTTCCCGAGCCCAGGTCTCGTCCATAAAACAGCCCTCCGCCCCAGAGTCTATTAAGGCACTGCAGGAAGCTGACGAACCGGTCCAGCGTAGATGGACCGACAAGGTAGTGCAGGATCTTGAAGGAGAGACAGGAGTAGTAGCGCTCACCAGTAGCCCTCCGCTTACTGACGAGCTCTGGCCTTTTACTGGACATGAAGTGACAAAATGACCAGCGGAACCGCAATAGAGACAGAGGCGGTTGGTGATTCTCCGTTCCCTCTCCTTAGTCGAGATGCGGATACCTCCCAGCTGCATGGGCTCAGCACCCGAGCCGGCAGAGGAAGATGGTAGTGATGCGGAGAGGGAGGCGACGGAGAGCGCGAGCTCCTTTCCACGAGCTCGGTGACGAAGATCAACCCGTCGCTCAATGCGAATAGCGAGTTCAATCAAGGAATCCACGCTGGAAGGAACCTCCCGGGAGAGAATCTCATCCTTTACCTCTGCGCGGAAACCCTCCAGAAGACGAGCGAGCAAGGCCGGCTCGTTCCAGCCACTGGAGACAGCAAGAGTGCGAAACTCAATAGAGTAGTCTGTTATGGATCGATTGCCTTGACATAGGGAAGACAGGGCCCTGGAAGCCTCCTCCCCAAAAACAGATCGATCAAAAACCCGTATCATCTCCTCCTTAAAGTCCTGATACTGGTTAGTACACTCAGCCCTTGCCTCCCAGATTGCCGTGCCCCACTCACGAGCCCGTCCAATAAGGAGAGATATGACGTAGGCGACACGAGCAGTGCTCCTGGAGTAAGTGTTGGGCTGGAGAGAAAACACAATATCACACTGGGTGAGGAACGAGCGGCATTCAGTGGGCTCCCCAGAGTAACACGGCGGGTTATTGATTCTGGGCTCCGGAGATTCGAAAGCCCTGGAAGTGGCCGGTGGATCGAGGCGGAGATGGTGAACCTGTTCTGTGAGGTTGGAGACTTGGGTGGCCAGGGTCTCAACGGCATGTCGAGCAGCAGACACTTCCTGCTCGTGTCTGCCTAGCATCGCTCCCTGGATCCCGACGGCTGAGTGGAGAGGATCCGAAGTCGCTGGGTCCATTCTTGGTCGGATTCTTCTGTTATGGCGAGTGAATGAGGACCCAAAAGCGAACTAACTTAAACAGAGCTTCTTTAATAACCAAACATAGGTAGGCTCAGATAGACCGGCAGATTCCGACAGGACAGGACAAGGTTACAGCAAACATGACGATAGTCTGGCTCAGGCATGAAACACAACAAACAAGAATCCGACAAGGACAGGAACAGAAACAGAGAGAGATATAGGGACCTAATCAGAGGGAAAAAGGGAACAGGTGGGAAATGGGGTGAATGGGTAGTTAGAGGAGACAAGGAACAGCTGGGGGAAAGCGGGGGAGAAAAGGTAACCTAACAACGACCAGCAGAGGGAGACAGGGTGAAGGGAAAGGACAGAGACAAGACACAACATGACAGTACATGACAGTAGGAGGGAAGAGGAGAGAAGAGGAGAGAAGAGAAGAGGGAAGAGAAGAGAAGAGGGAAGAGGAGAGAAGAGATAATAGGAGAGTAGAGGGGAGAAGAGAAGAGGAGAGAAGAGGGAAGAGGAGAGGAGAGAGAAGAGGAGAGAAGAGGGAAGAGGAGGGAAGCGAGGAGGAGAGTTCTACACTAGGTGGAATGTCGTGTTATTCCTACACTAGGTGGAATGAAGTGTTATTCCTACACTAGGTGGAATGAAGTGTTATTCCTACACTAGGTAGAATGAAGTGTTATTCCTGCACTAGGTGGAATTAAGTGTTATTCCTACACTAGGTGGAATGTCGTGTTATTCCTATAATAGGTGGAATGTCGTGGTATTCCTACAATAGGTGGAATGAAGTGTTATTCCTACACTCGGTGGAATGTTGTGTTATTCCTATAATAGGTGGAATGACGTGTTACTCCTACACTAGGTGGAATGTCGTGTTATTCCTACACTAGGTGGAATGTCGTGTTATTCCTACAATAGGTGGAATGAAGTGTTATTCCTACACTTGGTGGAATGAAGTGTTATTCCTACACTGGCTTGCGACAGTATTCACCCCGCTTCACATTTTTCCTATACTGTTGCCTAACAACCTGGAATTAAAATAGATTTTTGTGGGGTTTGTATCATTCGATTTACTAAACATGCCTACCACTTTGTAGAGGCAAAATATTTGTTATCGTGAAACAAACAAGAAATAAGACAAAAAAAAACTAAAACTTGAGCGTGCATAACTATTCACCCCAAAGTCAATACTTTGTAGAGCCACCTTTTGCAGCAATTACAGCTGCAAGTCTCTTGGGCTATGTCTCTATAAGCTTGGCACATCTATCCACTGAGATTTTTGACCATTCTTCAAGGCAAAACTGCTCCAGGTCCTTCAAGTTGCATGGGTTCCGCTGGTGTACAGCAGGCTCAGGTCCTCCGAGAGAGAGAAAGAAAGAAAGAGAGAAAGAAAGAGAGAATTAGAGAGAGCATACTGAAATTCACACAGGACACCGGATAAGACAGGAGAAGTACTCCAGATATAACAAACTGACGTTAGCCCCCCGACACATAAACTACTGCAGCATAAATACTGGAGGCTGAGACAGGAGGGGTCAGGAGACACTGTGGCCCCATCTGATGATACCCCCGGACAGGGCCAAACAGGCAGGATATAAACCCACCCACTTTGCCAAAGCACAGTCCACACACCACTAGAGGGATATCTTCAACCACCAACTTACCATCCTGAGACAAGGCCAAGTATAGCCCACAAAGATCTACGCCACGGCACAACCCAAGGGGGGCGCCAACCCAGTCAGGAAGACCACGTCAGTGACTCAACCCACTCAAGTGACGCACCCCTCCTAGGGTCGGCATGGAAGAGCACCAGTAAGCCAGTGACTCAGCCCCAGTAACAGAGAATCCCAGTGGAGAGAGGGGAACCGGCTAGGCAGAGACAGCAAGGGCGGTTCGTTGCTCTGTTTGCTTAGAAATTCTAGGGACAATTAGGAGGCCTGTCTTGTGACCGTAGCATACGTGTAGGTATGTACGGCAGGACCAAATCCGAGAGATAGGTAGGAGCAAGCCCATGTAATGCTTTGTCGGTTAGCAGTAAAACCTTGAAATCAACCCTTGCCGTTACAGGAAGCCAGTATAGGGAGGCTAGCACTGGAGTAATATGATCAAATGTTTTGGTTCTAGTCAGGATTCTAGCAGCCGTATTTAGCACTAACTGAAGTTTATTTAGTGCTTTATCCGGGTAGCCGGAAAGTAGAGCGTTGCAGTGGTCTAACATAGAAGTAACAAAAGCATGGATACATTTTTCTGCATCATTGCAATGTCATGTAAATGGAAAAAGCTGTCCTTGAAACAGTCTTGATATGTTTGTCAAAAAAGAGATCAGGGTCCAGAGTAACGCCGAGGTCCTTCACTGTTTTATTTGAGAGGACTGCATCTCTGTTTTGTCTGAGTTTAAAAGTAGAAAGTTTGCAGCCATCCACTTCCTTATGTCTGAAACACAGGCTTCCAGCGAGGGCAATTTTGGGGCTTCACCATGTTTCATTGAAATGTACAGCCGTGTTTCATCCGCATAGCGGTGAAAGTTAACATTATGTTTTCGAATGACATCCCCAAGAGGTAAAATATATAGTGAAAACAATAGTGGTCCTAAAACAGAACCTTGAGGAACACTGAAATTTACAGTTGATTTGTCAGAGGACAAACCATTCACAGAGACAAACTGATATCGTTCCGACAGATAAGATTTAGACCAGGCCAGAACTTGTCCATGTAGACCAATTTGGGTTTCCAATCTCTCCAAAAGAATGTGGTGATCGATGGTATCTAAAGCAGCACTAAGCAGCACTAAGATCTAGGAGCAAGAAGACAGATGCAGAGCCTCGGTCTGATGCCATTAAAAGGTAATTTACCACCTTCACAAGTGCAGTCTCAGTGCTATGATGAGGTCTAAAACCAGACAAGCATTTCATATACATTGTTTGTCTTCAGGAAGGCAGTGAGTTGATGCGCAACAGATTTTTAACATTTTTGAGAGGAATGGGAGATTCGATATAGGCCGATAGGTTTTGATATTTTCTGGGTCAAGATTTGGCTTTTTCAAGAGAGGCTTTATTACTGCCACTTTTAGTGAGTTTGGTACACATCCGGTGGATAGAGAGTCGTTTATTATGTTCAACATAGGAGGGCCAAGCACAGGAAGCAGCTCTTTCAGTAGTTTAGTTGGAATAGGGTTCAGAATGCAGTTTGAAGGTTTAGAGGCCATTATTATTTTCATCATTGTGTCAAGAGATATAGTATTAAAACACTTGAGTGTCTCTCTTGATCCTGGCACAGTTGTCAGGACAACTGAGTTTTGGACGAATACGCAGATTTAAAGAGGAGTCCGTAATTTGCTTTCTAATGATCATTGTCTTTTCCTCAAAGAAGTTGATTTATTTATTACTGCTGAAGTGAAAGGAATCCCCTCTTGGGGAATGCTGCTTTTTAGTTAGCTTTGCGACAGTATCAAAAATAAATGTAGGATTGTTCTTATTTTCCTCAATTAAGTTGGAAAAATAGGACGATCGAGCAGCAGTGAGAGCTCTTCGATACTGCTAGTGGCAGACTCCACTAAGCTGGCAGGCTGGCTAACAGCCTGCTGCCTGGCCTGCATCATATTTCATTGTGGAGCTAGGGGAGTTAGAGCCCTGTCTATGTTCGTAGATAAGATGAGAGCACCCCTCCAGCTAGGATTGAGTCCGTCACTCCTCAACAGGCCAGGCTTGGTCCTGTTTGTGGGTGAGTCCCAGAAAGAGGGCCGATTATCTTCAAATTCTATATTTTGGGAGGGGCAGAAAACGGTTTTGAGTTGTGAGACTCTGCTGTAGAGCTCATCACCCCCCCCCCCCCCCCCCCCCCCCCCTTAACTGGAAGGGGGCCAGAGACAGTTACTCGATGCCCACACATCTTTCTAGCTGATTTACACGCAGAAGCTATGTTGCGCTTGGTGACCTCTGACTGTTTCATCCTAACATCGTTGGTGCCGACGTGGATAACAATATCCCTATACACTCTACACCAGTTTTAGCTTTAGCCAGCACCATCATCAGATTAGCCTTAACGTCGGTAGCCCTGCCCCCTGGTAAACTGTGTATGATCACTGGATGATTCGTTTTAAGTCTAATACTGGTAATGGAGTAGCCAATGACTAGGGTTTGAAATTTGTCAGTGCTAATGGTGGGAGGTTTCGTCGTCTTAGACCCCGTAACGGGAGGAGTAGAGACCAGGGAATGACCGGCCTCAGACTCCGACTCGCTGCTTAATGGGGAAAACTGGTTGAAAGTTTCTGTCGGCTGAATGAGCGACACCGGTTGAGCATTTCCTACAGCATTTCCTTCCAGAAACCATGAGAAAGTTGTCAGTGCAAGGGGATTTATACTAACGTTACTATCTGTACTTACTGGTGGCACAGACGCTGTTTCATCCTTTTCTACACTGAAATTACCCTTGCCTAACGATTGCGTTTGCAGCACAGCTATCCTCGCCGTAAGGCGATCGTTCTCCTGTATATTATGAGTACAGCGACTGCAATTAGAAGGCATCATGTTAATGTTACTACTTAGCTTCGGCTGTTGGAGGTCCTGACGAACCACGTCCAGATTGTCACGTCCTGACCTTAGTTCCTTTTTTTATGTCTCTATTTTAGGTTGGTCAGGGCGTGAGTTGGGGTGGGCATTCTATGTTTTGTTCCATGTTTGTATTTATTGGTGTTTGGTATGGTATGGTTCCCAATCAGAGGCAGCTGTCAATCGTTGTCTCTGATTGAGAACCATACTTAGGCAGCCTGTTTTCGCCCTTGAGTTGTGGGTAGTTGTTTTCTGTCTCTGTCTCCTGTAACAGACAGGACTGTTCCGTTTGTGTTATTTTTGTTCTAGTGTTCAGTGTAATTAAAAGATCATGAACACGTACCACGCTGCACCTTGATCCTCTCCTTCTTCCACCTACGACAGCCGTTACACAGATAAAGTGTCCGGAGTGAAAAAGTTGAATGAAAAAAAGTTGAGAGGAAAAACTAAAAAACCGTAAATAGCAAAGTAAGGTTAGCAACAAAATGCACAGCAGCACGTAAACAAGTCTGCAAGTTCTGACTGGAAATTACACAATTGACAAATTGACAAAAAGCATTGAAGGTTTTTTTTAAACAAAAAGCACTGATGATGCTGCCACCACCATGCTTCACTGTGGGGATGGTGTTCTCGGGGTGATGAGAGTTGTTGGGTTTTCACCAGACATAGCATTTTCCTCGATTGCCAAAAAGCTACATTTTAGTCTCATCTGACCAGAGTACCTTCTTCCATATGTTTGGGGAGTCTCCCACATGCCTTTTGGAGAAGCCAAACATGTTGGCTTATTTTTTTCTTTAAGCAATGGCTTGTTTCTGTCCACTCTTCCGTAAAGCCCAGCTCTGTGGAGTGTATGGCTTAAAATGGTCCTATAGACAGATACTCCAATCTCCGATGTGGAGCTTTGCAGCTCCTTCAGGGTTATTTTTGGTCTCTTTGTTGCCTCTCTGATTAATGCCCTCCTTGCTGGGTCCTTGAGTTTTGGTGGGCGTCCCTTTCTTGACAGGTTTGTTGTGGTGCCATATTCTTTCCATTTTTAAATAATGGAAATGTTCAAAGTTTCTGATATTTTTTTATAACCCAACCCTCATCTGTACTTCTCCACAACTTTGTCCCTGACCTGTTTGGAGAGCTCCTTGGTCTTCATGATGCTGCTTGCTTGGTGGTGCCCCTTGCTTAGTGGTGTTGCAGACTCTGAGACCTTTCAGAACAGACATAAACTCAACAATCGAATTAGGATCTGGCTAAAAATAGTTGAATCAGTTGTAGAACCCATTGCCCTTGATGGTTGTGAGGTCTGGGATCCGCTCACCAACCAAGAATTTACAAAACAGGACAAACACCAAATTGACACTGCATGCAGAATTCTGCTAAAACATCCTCTGTGTATAAGGTAAAACACCAAATAATGTATGAAGAGCTGATTTAGGCCGATACCCACTAATGATCAAAATCCAGAAAAGAGCAACTCAATTCTACAACCACCTAAAAATGTGATTCCCAAACCTTCCATAACAAAGCCAACACATACGGAGAGATGAACCTGGAGAAGAGTCCCCTAAGCTGTAAGGTCCTGGGTGTCGTGAGGGTGAAATCAGGCGCAGGAAAGCAGAGTTCAATAAAGTGCTTCTTTAATGCACACATGGTGAACTACGGTCACCCCACTTACGGGTGCTCAAACCAAATGCCCCAGACACAGGGAAACGAAAACAGTCTAGCACTAAATACACGAACATGTACAGCTAATGCAAACACCAGGGTTACAATAATCAAGCCTGCACAAAGAACCAGGCTGACTAATAAAGCCTCACTAATTATAACCAACTCAAAACAGGTGTACTCAATAAACACATAAGGAGGGGAGAAAATAATCAGTGGCAGCTAGTAGGCCGGCGACGACGACCGCCGAGCCCCACCCGGAAAGGGAGCCACCTTCGGTCAGAGTCGTGACATAAGCAAGATGGTCCTGGGGCTCTGTTCACAAACACAAACAGACTCCACAGAGCCCCAGGACAGCAAAACAATTAGACCCAAACAAATCGTGAGAAAACAAAAAGATAATTACTTGACACATGGGAATGAATTAACAAAAAATCTGAGCAAACTGAAATGCTATCTGGCCCTAAACAGAGAGTACACAGTGGCAGAATACCTGACCACTGTGACTGACCAAAATTTAAGGAAAGCTTTGACTATGTACAGACTCAGTGAGCATAGCCTTGCTATTGAGAAAGGCCGCCGTAGACAGACCTGGTTCTCAAGAGAAGACAGGCTATGTGCACACTGCCCACCAAATGAGGTGGGAACTGAGCACTTCCTAACTTCCTGCCAAATGTATGACCATATTAGAGACACATATTTCCCTCAGATTATACAAACCCACAAAGAATTTGAAAACAAATCCAATTTTGATAAACTCCGATATCTACTGGGTGAAATACCACAGTGTGACATCACACAGTCAGATGTGTGACCTGCTGCCAAAAGAATAGGGCAACCAGCGAAGAAAGGGAAAGGGAGATACCTGGTCAGTTGTACAACTGAATGCCTTCAACTGAAATGTGTCTTCCACATTTAACCCCTCTGAATCAGAGAGCCTTAATCAGCATCCAAGTCTTCCGCGCCCGTGAAACAGTGGGTTAACTGCTTTCTCAGGGCCAGAACAACACATTTTTACCTTGTCAGCTCTGGGATTCGATCCAGCAACCTTTCAGTTACTGGCCCAACTCTCTAACCACTATATAACCCACATTTATGTTTATTTATTTTCCCTTTTGTTTCTTCAACTATGCTTTTCAGTGTAATGTTTACAGTTCATTGCCGATTGTTTATTTCACTTTTTGTTTAGTATTTATTTCACTTGCTTTGGAATGTAAACATGTGTTTTGCACGGCAATAAAGCCCTTTGAATTGAGAGAGCGAGAGAGACAGAGAGAGAGAGGGAGAGAGAGACAGAGAGAGAGAGAGGGAGAGAGAGAGAGAGAGACAGAGACAGAGAGAGACAGAGAGAGAGAGAGGGAGAGACAGAGACAGAGAGAGACAGAGAGAGAGAGAGGGAGAGAGAGAGAGAGAGAGACAGAGACAGAGAGAGACAGAGAGAGAGAGAGGGAGAGACAGAGACAGAGAGAGACAGAGAGAGAGAGAGGGAGAGACAGAGACAGAGAGAGACAGAGAGAGAGAGGGAGGGGGAGTGAGATAGAGAGACAGAGAGAGAGAGGGAGGCAATAAAGCCCTTGTATTGAGAGAGCGAGAGCGAGAGAGGCAGAGAGACAGAGGCACAGAGATAGATACAGAGAGAGAGAGAGACAGAGAGAGACTTAGAGAGAGAGAGAGATACAGAGAGAGAGAGAGGGGAGACAGAGAGAGAGACAGAGAGAGAGAGGGAGGCAATAAAGCCCTTTGAATTGAATTGAGAGAGACGACAAACAGAGTAAACGATGAAAACGCGGCTGAGGGGCGTTACAAAAGGAATCACACCATCTGTGTTCCAAATGGTGTCCTATTCCCTATGTAGTGCACCCTATTCCCTATGTGGTGCACCCTATTCCCTATGTAGTGCACCCTATTCCCTATGTGGTGCACCCTATTCCCTATGTGGTGCACCCTATTCCCTATTCCCTATGTAGTGCACTCTATTCCCTATGTGGTGCACCCTATTCCCTATGTAGTGCACCCTATTCCCTATTCCCTATGTGGTGCACCCTATTCCCTATGTAGTGCACCCTATTCCCTATGGGACCTGGTCAAACGTAGTGCACTAGATAGGGAATAGGGTGCCATTTGGGACACAAGGGGTGGAAACACACCGTAGCTGGTAGATTACATTACATTACAGGCTGTCTGACCTGCTGTGGCTAACAGGTAATGCCGTGGTTGCTAGGGTTTAGCGGTAACCAGATGTTCATATCATCCTACCATCCTTCTCTCATCCCAGGATTTGACGGTATTACTGGCTTAGTATGTAAAGGGGTGCCAGGAACGCAGAAAAACAAACAATTGGGCATCTGTTACCAGAATTATTACAAAATTAGCACAAGTACTGTAATAGCACATTTCCATGGAGGCTGCTAGCTAATTATGCTAACGCTGTGTCTGTGTGGAGTCTGGAGTCGCTAGGGCAATGGATCTGCCTGCTCTACTCAGAGAGGAGGGGGGCCCAGAACAGGCCCAGAACAGGCCCAGTACAGGCCCAGAACAGGCCCAGAACAGGCCCAGGACAGGCCCAGAACAGGCCCAGAACAGGCCCAGGACAGAGAGGAGAAAAAACACAAAGGAAATCAGCCAATGGCAGCTGTCCAAAGGGCTTTGACTTCTCAAATGAGGCAGAAAGAAAACACTATATGAAGCCACTAATTCAGCTACTTGCTTAGATAACTTGCAGGTTAAACTTAAGAGTTGCATTAAAACACATAATTATTTGTTTTTCACACAGGGTTTAAAAATAAATAAATAAAATAAAAAGCTGCCAGATCTAAAATGCTTCATGAATTTTCTTTCAATTTTGTTTTGCTTCAGTTACACTTCTCTACTCAGATCAGTACTTACAAACTGGCCTTCTGTCTGATGTGTAGCTACTTTTCTCCCGTAAAATGAAAGACTCACTTTAAAGCGAAACATTCCGAAATGTAGCCGGCTACATTCATTCCACGATAAACGTTAGAAACACGATGGCCAAAACTCCCCAGCTCTCTCTCTCAGCCTCTCTCTGTGGGACCTATGGAGGTCAAATGATACCGTATTCCCTATGTAGCGCACTACTTTTGGCCACAACCCCGATTGGCCCAGGTCAAAAGTAGTGCACAACATAGGGAATAGGGTGCCACTTGGGACACACTCCCTTTGTGTTGGAGTTATTTTTCTCTCTAAGATTCCCGGAAGCCTGACGGTTCCAGTTCCAGAATGCAGTGATGGAACTTTAACGTTCCATGTGTCTTAATTCTCAAAGGATCCACCGGAGAGATTGTGGTAAGCACTTCTAATCAGCATGTTGTTTTTCACCGTTCGGAACAGTTGGTTGGAGAATCGGAACCATAAGGGGCTTCTAGAACCCGAACCCAGAAAGAACCTGAGGCCTGTTTTTCATCTCTGACGACAACAACGACGATACCTCCCGGTCCCCATGCCATCCCTCAGAGCCTCTATCCCAAATGGCACCCTGTCCTCTATATATATATAGTGCACTACTTTTAACTACAGTCCTATGGGCTAGGACACATTAAGCTGCCAGCTTTAAGTAAAGTCTTTCATGTTGCTCGTAAAAGATAAAATAAAACATTCTTACACGTCAAGCCCAATAACTGATCGGCGATTGATCAATCGATCAAATAGAGAAAATATATATTTTTTTATCTTCTATCTTTTTTGTTGTTGTTAATATAAAGAAATAAGAAACAATGAGGCCTTTTATCCTGAAAGCATGATCATATCTGACTTGAAAAGCTCAACCATACTTTCCCTTTTACACAATAAAAAAAAAAGCATCTGTCACAATGACCACATCGTGATGTCTACTCTCCACTGCTTAAATGATGCATGACTCACATCATCCCCCGAGAGACAGAGAGACAGAGAGAGAGAGAGCGAGAAAGAAAGAAAGAGAGAGAGGCAGACCAAGAGAGAGAAAGCGAGAGAGAGAGCGAGGGAGAGGAGAAGGAGAAATAGGGGCAGAGAGAGAGAGAGAGACAGAGAGAGAGACAGAGACAGAGACAGAGACAGGGAGAGAGACAGCATACCATCTATCTGGTGTCTCCTCCAGGTTAACCAATCAAGGAATCATTAGAGTACACATAGACACATTACACACTATGACATCATCGGTTGATGGCAATTATAGGCTAATTCTAGGACTGTACAGATTACTGCATCCTACAGCTCACTCCATGTTGTGAGAACTCATTTGGGTTGCGTCCCACAATGGCACCGTATTCCCTACATAGTGCACTACCCTATGTGCCCTGGTCACATTATAGGGAATGAAAATTCTTTCAAAACTACTCTGTTAATCCAAGTATCCAAAACGCACTTGAACCACAACATCACTGAGCGTACTTGGTTAGGTAGAAACTGGAACTAAAAGAACACCAAAACACGAACTTCCCAAATCTTAACCATCACTCCTACGGTACCCCAGTATCATCTAATGCCAACCTAACCCCGAACCAGCCCACTAACCAAAACCCTTCACTCTGTCTGAGCTAGTGGACGATTGGGTCCTGAGACTGACATTTTTTTCTTTCTTCTTGCAATAAACTCGCAGTGGATACAGATGCACGAAGCACGAAACCCGAAAACCTGTTGAGGAAATGTTTCTATAACTGTAAATCCAGTTTTTTAAAAAATGTTTTATTCATCCCAGCGTGTAATATCCTACTCCCCTTCGTCTGTCAAAGAGATTCATGTTCAACGACACAAATAAATACATCAATATGGACGTTTTATTACCAAAGGGGACGGAGGGGGGGGGGATACAATTTCTCAAATACACAGTAAAATTGCCTCCATATGATTATAGTACAGTGGAGTATGGCTTTATTGGGGAGGTTTCCGCTGGACCACCATCAGACTCACACCACAATTACGACCCAGCTTTTATTGATGCAGTAAAGACTGGCGTGTCAATAACATTGGTTATATATAACACAAGAGACTACGTCCCAAATGGAACCCTATTCCCTACGTAGTGCACTACTTTTCTATCAAAAGTAGTGCACTATATTGGGAATAGGGCGCCATCTGCCACTTTGAACACTGGCCTTCAGAACAAATAAGGCTTTGCCATCCCAAGCAACCGAACATAAGCTTTAGTCGTCTGAGCCATCTGAGGCATTAAATGGACGTTTGAGACAGAGAAGTTGTAGTGTGTAGTGAAAGTACTGCTATGCCCAACGTGCTGTGCTGAAATCTGGTGTGTTGTTGGAGTTCTCGTTGGTTTGTTACATCACTGTTTGTACTCAGTATGCGGTTCAGCTCTAATATGTGCTTCAGCTCATGTTTGGACTGGTTTGGGATGTGTTTTGGGATCTGGTTTAGGCTGATTCGTGATGTGGTTTGGGATGTGGGTTGGGCTGTTTTTGGATGTGTTTTGGGATCTGGTTTGGGATCTGGTTTGGGTTGGTTCGTGATGTGTTTTAGGATCTGGTTTGGGTTGGTTCGTGATGTGTTTTGAGATCTGGTTCGGGTTGCTTTGGGATGTGTTTGGGCTGGTTCGTGATGCGTTTTGGGATCTGGTTTGGGCTGGTTTGTGATGTGTTTTGGAATATGTTTGGGTTGGTTCATGATGTGTTTTGGGATGTGTTTGGGCTGGTTTGGGATATGTTTGGGCTTGTTCATGATGTGTTTTGGGATGTGTTTGGGCTGGTTTGTGATGTGTTTTGGGATCTGGTTTGGGCAGTTTTGGGATGTGTTTGGGCTTGTTCGTGATGTATTTTGGGATCTGGTTTGATCTGTTTTGGGATCTGGTTTGGGTTGGTTCGTGATTTGTTTTGGGATGTGTTTGGGCTGGTTCGTGATGTGTTTTGGGATCTAGTTTGGGCTGTTTTGGGATCTGGTTTGGGTTGGGTCCTGATGTGTTTTGGAATGTGTTTGGGCTGTTTTGGGATGTGTTTTGGGATCTAGTTTGGGCTGTTTTGGGATCTGGTTTGGGTTGTTTTGGCATGTGTTTGGGCTGGTTCGTGATGTGTTTTGGGATCTGGTTTGAGCTGTTTTGGGATCTGGTTTGGGTTGGTTCGTGATTTGTTTTGGGATGTGTTTGGGCTGGTTTGTGATGTGTTTTGGAATGTGTTTGGGCTGGTTCGTGATGTGTTTTGGGATCTAGTTTGGGCTGTTTTGGGATCTGGTTTGGGTTTGTTCCTGATGTGTTTTGGGATCTGGTTTGGGTCGTTTTGGGATGTGTTTGGGCTTGTTCGTGATGTGTTTTGGGATCTGGTTTGGGCTGGTTCGTGATGTGTTTTTGGATCTGGTTTGGGTAGTTTTGGGATGTGTTTGGGCTAGTTCGTTTTAGGACTAGGGTTGCAAAGCCAATGGTCATTTACCAAAGTCATCAGAATCTGTAGTAACTGTGATCATTTATACTTGAATAACTTTGAACAAAAATAATTCATGTAGTATTAATTTTTTATATCTGTGTCCATATTGTCCATTAGTTTCCATGTGCTGGCCAGACCATATGATTCAATGGAAAATAGGCTAGTGTCGTGTCTTTGGCTATGCCGGATTAAGTGATATGATATGCTATTCTATAAAATAATTGCTCTGTAATTAATATTACCTGATTAAGCTAATCAAGTAGATAATTAACTAGAAAGTCGGGGCACCACGAAAGAGTGTTTGTAGAGCTGTTATCTTCTGAATAAACTCTTAAAGACCTAGTAATCAAACATCAATAACAATCAATATGAATCGTCACCTTATTTCAGTCTCATCTGAACATCGTAGAATTCTTGGTTATCTTCACGAACCCTGACGAACAAGTTGAATCAGCAATACAACTTTGGTTTAATTATTTATTTACTAAATACCTAAATAATCACACAGAATTAGATAAACACAGAATGGATATTATGTCATACAGAAAACGTCCCTGGTGGACGGAGCCGACATGACTGCTGATTACACAAAGGAAAGGGGGTTGGGTTTGAGTGAAAGAGCGGGAAGACTGAGGAACAACGGGAGAAGCTGTGCTATCGTAAATACAGTATCTTATGCATCCTAAATTACCGCTCATTTGAAAAAGGAGAATGCAATAAATATTTACTCTGAGCTGCGCTTCGGTAGGTTGGTCATAGATTCTGCCCGTGTTGCCCAACAGATATCTTCCTTGTCCTTTGAAGAGTGTCTCTGGTGGTAAACTGGATACTTGGTCGTATCGTGTAGTTTGTTAGAACAGATCCTTTGTCCGTCCTTTCCTAGCCCACGTTTACAGCTGCGGTTGCTAACGCAACGACTAGGAGCTATCACTTCTTTAGTGAATAAGAGTTCAAAGTTCATACCAAGTTGCCATACTTTAAGCTCATGCTATATTCTGGCTCGTATGGTCGAAATTCATCCGTTCGTCGTGCCGTTCGTCACCTGCCGTTCGTCACCACATTGAATCACAATGCTAATTTTGTTAGGTTATTACCTGAGCCCTTTTAATGTACGACCATCGTCCACACGTCCTCAGAACAGCAGGTTACATTTTCATCAAGGGCTTTATATAGTGGTAGGAGAGAGGGCATGTTTCATAGTTTACAACCAATGTCTCTTCACATGGGCGGGCCACTGAGTGAGCAGAGCTTTACCCTTATGAAAACCCAATTCTCTCATTTGGAAGCTAAAATTCCATTTAATCTTTTCACAAATCTTTTCATTATTTAAACATTTAAATTGCACAACAATTCCATGTGAATCTTATAACTAGAATGTGTAGACTATCCAGGATACAGTTTATGTCATCCTGTCATTAATAAGAATGTCTTGATTACAACTGAACTGACATCATATTCATTTAGTACCAACGCATATTTTCAACTGGTTGGATTACCGAAATATGCTTCCTTTCCCCACACCTTTTGATGTTCCCAGACTCTCTATGTTTAACAAAGGCTCTTCAAGAGTCCCTCAGTAGAGTCAAGAGAGAGAGGGAAGGGAGAAAGGTAATTATGGGGGGAGGTCATAATCCTACCCCCAGGCCAACATCATGACACTAGCCTAATTAATGAGAAATAGCATCTAATCAACAATGGCATTATTTTCAATTGACTCTTTTTAAACTTCCAACTATTGCCACCAGTTTGGTGCCAAAACATTGTAAACAATGTTGAATAGTAAAATAAATACAAGTGTGTAATAAAATATAACTGAACCTGGCCCATCACTTAGCAGTACTCTGGTCCCTGGCCCATCAATTAGCAATACTCTGATCCCTGGCCCATCACTTAGCAGTACCCTGATCCCTAGCCCATCACTTAGCAATACTCTGGTCCCTGGCCCTTCACTTAGCAGTACCCTGATCCCTAGTCCATCACTTAGCAGTACCCTGATCCCTAGCCCATCACTTAGCAGTACCCAGATCCCTGGCCCATCCCTTAGCAGTACTCTGGTCCCTGGCCCATCACTTAGCAGTACCCTGATCCCTAGCCCATCACTTAGCAGTACCCTGATCCCTGGCCCATCACTTAGCAGTACTCTGGTCCCTGGCCCATCACTTAGCAGTACCCTGATCCCTAGCCCATCACTTAGCAGTACCCTGATCCCTGGCCCATCACTTAGCAGTACCCTGATCCCTGGCCCATCACTTAGCAGTACCCTGATCCCTGGCCCATCACTTAGCAATACTCTGGTCCCTGGCCCATCACTTAGCAGTACTCTGATCCCTAGCCCATCACTTAGCAGTACCCTGATCCCTGGCCCATCACTTAGCAGTACTCTGATCCCTGGCCCATCACTTAGCAGTTCTCTGATCCCTGGCCCATCACTTAGCAGTACTCTGATCCCTGGCCCATCACTTAGCAGTACCCTGATCCCTGGCCGATCACTTAGCAGTACTCTGGTACCTGGCCCAACACTTAGCAGTACTCTGATCCCTGGCCCATCACTTAGCAATACTCTGATCCCTGGCCCATCACTTAGCAGTACTCTGATCCCTAGCCCATCACTTAGCAGTACCCTGATCCCTGGCCCATCACTTAGCAGTACCCTGATCCCTAGCCCATCACTTAGCAGTACCCTGATCCCTAGCCCATCACTTAGCAGTACCCTGATCCCTAGCCCATCACTTAGCAGTACCCTGATCCCTAGCCCATCACTTAGCAGTACCCTGATCCCTAGCCCATCACTTAGCAGTACCCTGATCCCTAGCCCATCACTTAGCAGTACCCTGATCCCTAGCCCATCACTTAGCAGTACCCTGATCCCTAGCCCATCACTTAGCAGTACCCTGATCCCTGGCCCATCACTTAGCAGTTCCCTGATCCCTGGCCCATCACTTAGCAGTACCCTGATCCCTGGCCCATCACTTAGCAGTACCCTGATCCCTGGCCCATCACTTAGCAGTACCCTGATCCCTGGCCCATCACTTAGCAGTAGCCTGATCCCTAGCCCATCACTTAGCAGTACCCTGATCCCTAGCCCATCACTTAGCAGTACCCTGATCCCTAGCCCATCACTTAGCAGTACCCTGATCCCTAGCCCATCACTTAGCAGTACCCTGATCCCTAGCCCATCACTTAGCAGTACCCTGATCCCTGGCCCATCACTTAGCAGTTCCCTGATCCCTGGCCCATCACTTAGCAGTACCCTGATCCCTGGCCCATCACTTAGCAGTACTCTGATCCCTGGCCCATCACTTAGCAGTACCCTGATCCCTGGCCCATCACTTAGCAGTATTCTGATCCCTGGCCCATCACTTAGCAGTACTCTGGTCCCTGGCCCATCACTTAGCAGTACCCTGATCCCTGGCCCATCACTTAGCAGTTCCCTGATCCCTGGCCCATCACTTAGCAGTACCCTGATCCCTGGCCCATCACTTAGCAGTATTCTGATCCCTGGCCCATCACTTAGCAGTACCCTGATCCCTGGCCCATCACTTAGTTCTTCTCTTTCAGTCTCATTTCATAACGCTAAAAACAGGTGTTTTCCATTGATCTCCTTCTTTAACCATCTCTTCATATTCTTTGTGTCCCAAATGGCACCCTATTTCTTATGCAATGCATTCATTTTGATCATCCCTAGGTCAACATTAGTGCACTATAAAGGGAATAGAGTGCCATTTGGGATGTAAACTTTTATTGCCTCTGTCTGTCCTGTTTTCTGGGAAAAAGAAGAGAAGACGTACATGATTACATCCATCTTTATTCAGACATTTTGAGAGACGTCTAATTTTCCCAAATTTAAGTCTAACCCTAACCCTAACCCTAACCCTAACCCTAACTCTAACTCTAACCCTAACCCTAACCCTAACCCTAACCCTAACCCTAACCCTAACCCTAACCCTAACCCTAACCCTAACCCTAACCCCTAACCCTAACCCTATTCTTAACCGACAATCTGCGACATGAAGAATGACGTTCCAGTGTTTTCTTGTTAATGCCTCTACTGACGTCTTTGTGACCTGGGGTGTCTTTGAAGTCCAAGTAGGTCTTTAGGTCCATGTGTGTTGTCTGAATGGCACCGGGTCCTGTCTCTGTTCTCTCTACCTCATAAAGAGGGCAGGCTTGCTTATATCGACGCGGACAAGTCCACCGGAAATGACACGGAAGCAACAAAAAGAAATGAGCTGTGGAAGAAACTCAACTCAAATCAAAAAACACACACTTCAACAAAATAACTTCAATCTTTTGCATCAAATAGACCAACAACAGTTGAGAGAACTGTTAACAAGAAGAACAATACCAAGATACATTATCTCATGTGTCTTTATCTATGGAAGTGTCCCCCCCCCACCTGAGAAGATATCTGAATCCAGATGGGCTCTCTCCCACTCATAAACCAGCCACTCAGACCAGAGCCCAGGCCCGAATGGAACCCTATACCCTATATAGTGCACTACTTTAGACCAGAGCCCTATGGAACCCTATTCCCTATATAGTGCACTACTTTAGACCAGAGCCCAGGCCCGAATGGAACCCTGTTCCCTATATAGTGCACTTCTTTAGACCAGAGCCCTATGGAACCCTATTCCCTATATAGTGCACTACCTTAGACCAGAGCCCTATGGAACCCTATTCCCTATATAGTGCACTACTTTAGACCAGAGCCCTATGGAACCCTATTCCCTACATAGTGCACTACTTTAGACCAGAGCCCTATGGAACCCTATTCCCTACATAGTGCACTACTTTAGACCAGAGCCCGTAGCGGCTTTGGTTGACAGTAGTGCACTAAATAGGGAATAGGGAGCCATTTGGGACGCATACCGGGTAGTTCCAACTCAAAAAAAAGCACAAGAACAAGGATTTTAACACCCACCATCTCAGATTGTCCTGAAATCATTTCTGTTGCAAGAAACAGATAAGCATTAGCGTTCCTGCAACATTATTTTGTTGAAATATAATTTTATCTCTGAGAAATTAAGCTAATTGATTGCATCCAAATGGGTCAACTTTAATTTATAGGATTCATATGATAATCAATCATTTTAGTACTTAACATCCGATTTGGATTAAACTTTTCTTAAAATAATTAGTAAGACATAAGGAATCCAACAGAGTGGTATAAAGCCATCCACGAACCCTCTATAAATTAAAATGGTCAATTTGGGTGCAATCTATTAGCTTAATTTCTCAGAGATCAAACTATATTTCAACAAAATAATGTTTCTGGAATGCTAATGCTTCTCTGTTTCTAACTACGGAAACAACTTGGGAACAATCTGAGATGGTGGGTGTCATGACTTGTTGAAAGTATATATAGAACGAGCCCAGCATGGGCACTGGAACAGAGGTTAACTAGCCAGACAACATGACTAAACTCTGCAGGCTGGAAGGAAAAGGTTAACTAGCCAGACAACATGACTAAACTCTGCAGGCTGAAAGGAAAAGGTTAACCAGCCAGACAACATGAATTAAACTCTGCAGGCTGGTAGTGTCATGTTCTGACCTTAGTTCTGTTATTATATCTTTGTTTTAGTACGGTTTAGTTGGGTGGGCAGTCTATGTTTGTTTTTCTATGTTGGTTTTTGTGTTCGGCTCAGTATGGTTCTCAATCAGAGGTAGCTGTCAATTGTTGTCCATTATTGAGAATCATACTTAGGTAGCCTGGGTTTCACTTTTGGGTTGTGGGTGTTTGTTTCCGTGTGAGTGTTTGGTCCACACGGTACTGGTTTCAGTTTTGTATATTCACGTCATCGCTTACTGTTTTTGTTTGAGTGTTTGTTTGTCTTTATTAAAAATACATTATGGACACTTACCACGCTGCGCATTGGTCCTCCGATCCTTCTCGCTACTCCTCCTCAGAAGAGGAGGACGAGAACCCTTACAGGAAGGATAAGGTTAACTAGTCAGACAACATGACTAACACTCTGCAGGCTGGAAGGAAAAGGTTAACTAGCCAGACTACAGGACTAAACTCTGCAGGCTGGAAGGAACAGGTTAACTAGCCAGACAACATGAATAACACTGCAGGCTGGAAGGAACAGGTTAACTAGCCAGACAACATGAATAACACTGCAGGCTGGAAGGAACAGGTTAACTAGCCAGACAACAGGACTAAAACTCTGCAGGCTGGAAGAAAAAGGTTAACTAGGCAGACAACAAGGACTAAAACTCTGCAGGCTGAAAGAAGGAAATGTTGACAAAGCATTTTGAGGACAGAGTATTGATGTGAAAAACGTTCAGCGCGGGTGCTTTGGTATCTGTCATTAAAGATCCCTACTATGTATTTGAAAACCGCCCAACAGATAAATAATAAAATGGTGCACTATCATTAGAAACCCCACGGCACGTTTTCATGTGCATTTTTTTTGTGAATACAACATTGTACCATTTCGAGATGAATCCTCCAACACAGTACAATTGTCAGTTGGCCAAAAGGGCCTATAACTCCTATTTGGCATTGAAAAACACTGATGGACAATTAATGACTAACAAGATGATAGTAAATCACAAAGAGCACATTCATCGGTGGTGGTGGAGGGAGAAACACATTTTTATGTTTCTGAACAACGCTAGCTTTCTTTAGCCTCCTCCATCACTCACACAGACATTCAAACAGAAAGGATAGTTTCTAAGAAGAGAGTATAGGGAGGGAGGGAGGGAGGGAGGGAGGGAGGGAGAGAAGGAAGGAAGGAAGGAAGGAAGGAAGGAAGGAAGGAAGGAAGGAAGGAATGTAGCGGGAGGAAGGGAGGGAGGGAGAGAAGGAGAGAAGGAAGGAAGGAAGGAATGTAGCGGGAGGGAGGGAGGGAGGGAGGGAGGGAGGGAGGGAGGGAGGGAGGGAGGGAGGGAGGGAGGGAATGTAGCAGGAGATATGGAGGGAGGGAGGGAAGGTAGAGGGAGAGAATAAAGGGGGAGAAATGGTAGAGAGAGATATGGAGGGAGAGATTATATCTTTCTTTTTTTATGTAACTAGGCAAGACAGTTCATCAAAAATTCTTATTTACAATGACGGCCTAGGAACAGTGGTTTAACTGTCTTGTTCAGGGGCAGAACAACATATTTTTACCTGGTCAGCTTGGGGATTCGTGGTAGCAACCTTTCAGTTACTGGCCCAACGCTCTAACCACTAACCTACCTGCCGCCCCACCATAACCGGTAGAGGGAGAGATGGAAGGTAGAGGGAGAGATGGAGGGAGACAAGGTGGAGGAAGAGATGGAGAGAGAGAAGGTAGAGGGAGAGATGGAGGGAGAGGAGGTAGAGGAAGAGATGGAGGGAGACAACGTAGAGGGAGAGAAAGATGGAGAGAAGGGAGAGATGGAGGGAGAGGAGGGAGAGATGGAAGGAGAGAAGGGAGAGATGGAGGGAGAGATGGTAGAGGGAGAGATGGATGGAGAGAAGGTAGAGGAAGAGATGGAGGGAGACAACGTAGAGGGAGAGATGGATGGAGAGAAGGGAGAGATGGAGGGAGAGGAGGGAGAGATGGAAGGAGAGAAGGGAGAGATGGAGGGAGAGGAGGGAGAGATGGAAGGAGAGAAGGGAGAGATTGATGGAGAGGAGGTAGAGGGAGAGATGGAGGGAGGGAAGGTAGAGGGAGAGACGGAGGGAGAGACGGAGGGAGAGATGGGGGTAGAGGAGGTAGAGCAGTGTTTTTCACATTAAGCCTCTCCGGTGTAGTTTGAGGCTCATGGCTTCCCTGTGGCCCAAATGGAACCCTGGTCAAAGACAGAGGAACATTCCACCTCCTCACTGCACCAGATGGGGATATCAAATCAAACTGATTCATAAAGCCCTTCTTCAATCAGCTGATATCTCAAAGTGCTGTACACTATCAGCCACAACACTCACGCACACGCTCACACACAAACACACACACACACACATAAACACATAAACACGTGTTGGTAAGATGGCGCCGAAGAAGATGGCTGATGTCTTACATGTTCCCAACCAACTGTGCTATTTTCATCGGTTTTTTTTGCATTGTTTGAAACTTATTTTTTAACTTATTTTGTACATAATGTTGCTGCTACCGTCTCTTATGACCGAAAATATCTTCCGGACATCAGAATGGCGATTACTCACCATGAACTGGAAGAAGCTTTTTCCTTTAAGGAGTCCAACGAGAAGGATATACTGCTTTTCCAGGAACAGGCCCAAATCCCCGTCATTTGATTGAAGAAAAGACGGAGGAAAGGGATGCGTAGGTCGAGCTGCCTTCTGAGTGTCCTTAGGTGAGTGAGTAAACTCCCACTGCCATCCGTTCTACTGGCTAACGTGCAATCATTGGAAAATAGAATTGGTGACCTACGATAACGATTATCCTACGAACGGGACATTAAAAACGGTAATATCTTATGTTTCACAGAGTCGTGGCTGAATGACGACACAGATAATATAGTGCTGGTGGGATTTTCCATGCACCGGCAGAACAGAGAAGCTACGTCTGGTAAGAGAAGGGGTGGGGTGTGTGTCAATTTGTCAATAACAGCTGGTACGCAAGGTCTAATATTAAAGAAGTCTCGAGGTATTGCTCGCCTGAGGTAGAGGACCTTATGATAAGCTGTAGACCACACTATCTACCATGAGAGTTCTCATCTATATTATTAGTTTCTGTCTATTTACCACCACAGATTGAATCCTACTACACCGGCTCTGACAATCGTCGGATGTGGCAGGGCCTGAAAACTATTACAGACTACAAAGGGAAACCCAGACGCGAGTTGCCCAGTAACGCGAGCCTACCAGACGAGCTAAATGCCTTTTATGCTCGCTTCAAGGCAAGTAAAACCAAAGCATGCACGAGAGAACCAGCTGTTCTGGATAACTGTGTGATAACGCTCTCGGTTGCCGATGTGAGCAAGACCTATAAACAGGTCAACATTCACAAAGCCGCGGGGCCAGACGGATTACCAGGACGGGTACTCAAAGCATGTGCAGACCAACTGGCAAGTGTCTTCACTGACATTTTCAACCTCTCCCTGACCAAGTCTGTAATACCTACATGTTTCAAGCAGACCACCATAGTCCCTCTGCCCAAGGAAGTGAAGGTAACCTGCCTAAATGGTTTCCGCCCCGTAGCACTCACGTGCTTTGAAAGGCTGGTCATGGCTCACATCTAAAGCATCCTCCCGGATACCTTAGACCCACTTCCATTTGCATACCACCCCAACAGATCCACATATAATGCAATCTCAATCACATTCCGCACTGCCTTTTCCTACCTGGACAAAAGGAACACCTATGTGAGAATGCTGTTCATTGACTACAGCTCAGCGTTCAACACCAATTTCCCACACAAAGCTCATCACTAAGCTAAGGACCCTGGGATTAACCACCTCCCTCAGCAACTGGATCCTGGATTTCCTGCCATCCAGGACCTATATAATAGACGGTGTCTGAGGAAAGCCCATAAAATTGTCAGAGACCACAGTCACCCAAATTATAGACTGGTTCTCTTCTACCGCATGGCAAGTGGTACCGGAGCGCCAAGTCTAGGACCAAATGGCTTCTCAACAGCTTCTACCCCCAAACCATAAGACTGTTGAACAATCACTAAAATCGCCACAGGACGATATACATCGACCCTCCATTTTGTACGCTGTTGCTACTCGCTGTTTATTGTCTATGCATAGTCACTTTACCCCTACCCACACGTACAAATTACCTCAACTAACCTGTACCCCCGCACACTGACTCTGTACCGGTGCCCCCTGTATCCTGATATATTTTATCAGATGATTTTGGCTGCATATATTTGAATTAAAATAATTAACTTTGCTTACCTTAAAACATTGAAAAATAACGTGCTTATTGGTCATTTTACTTGCAAGTTGGTTCAACCACCGTCCTCTTGGTTAATCTAGAATGGAAGTTGGTTTTTTGAATAGGAAGGGCAGTTACATTTTGAATAGGAAGGGCAGTTACATTTTGAATAGGAATGGCAGTTACATTTTTGAATAGGAAGGGCAGTTACATTTTTGAATAGGAAGGGCAGTTACATTTTGAATGGGAAGGGCAGTTACATTTTGAATAGGAAGGGCAGTTACATTTTGAATAGGAAGGGCAGTTACATTTTGAATAGGAAGGGCAGTTACATTTTGAATAGGAAGGGCAGTTACATTTTGAATAGGAAGGGCAGTTACATTCTGAAAAGGAAGGGCAGTTACATTCTGAATAGGAAGGGCAGTTACATTTTGAATAGGAAGGGCAGTTACATTCTGAATAGGAAGCAGTTACATTCTGAATAGGAAGGGCAGTTACATTTTGAATAGGAAGGGCAGTTACATTTTGAATAGGAAGGGCAGTTACATTTTGAATAGGAAGGGCAGTTACATTTTGAATAGGAAGGGCAGTTACATTTTGAATAGGAAGGGCAGTTACATTTTTGAATAGGAAGGGCAGTTACATTTTGAATAGGAAGGGCAGTTACATTTTGAATAGGAAGGGCAGTTACATTTTGAATAGGAAGGGCAGTTACATTTTTGAATAGGAAGGGCAGTTACATTTTGAATAGGAAGGGCAGTTACATTTTGAATGGGAAGGGCAGTTACATTTTGAATAGGAAGGGCAGTTACATTTTGAATAGGAAGGGCAGTTACATTTTTGAATAGGAAGGGCAGTTACATTTTGAATAGGAAGGGCAGTTACATTTTGAATAGGAAGGGCAGTTACATTTTGAATAGGAAGGGCAGTTACATTTTTGAATAGGAAGGGCAGTTACATTTTGAATAGGAAGGGCAGTTACATTCTGAATAGGAAGGGCAGTTACATTCTGAATAGGAAGGGCAGTTACATTTTGAATAGGAAGGGCAGTTACATTTTGAATAGGAAGGGCAGTTACATTTTTGAATAGGAAGGGCAGTTACATTTTGAATGGGAAGGGCAGTTACATTTTGAATGGGAAGGGCAGTTACATTTTGAATAGGAAGGGCAGTTACATTTTGAATAGGAGGGCAGTTACATTTTGAATAGGAAGGGCAGTTACATTTTGATTAGGAAGGGCAATTACATTTTGAATAGGAAGGGCAGTTACATTTTGAATGGGAAGGGCAGTTACATTTTGAATGGGAAGGGCAGTTACATTTTGAATAGGAAGGGCAGTTACATTTTGAATGGGAAGGGCAGTTACATTTTGAATAGGAAGGGCAGTTACATTTTGAATGGGAAGGGCAGTTACATTTTGAATAGGAAGGGCAGTTACATTTTGAATAGGAAGGGCAGTTACATTTTGAATGGGAAGGGCAGTAACATTTTGAATAGGAAGGGCAGTTACATTTTGAATAGGAGGGCAGTTACAATTTGAATAGGAAGGGCAGTTACATTTTGAATAGGAAGGGCAGTTACATTTTGAATGGGAAGGGCAGTTACATTTTGAATAGGAAGGGCAGTTACATTTTGAATAGGAGGGCAGTTACATTTTGAATAGGAAGGGCAGTTACATTTTGAATAGGAAGGGCAGTTACATTCTGAATAGGAAGGGCAGTTACATTTTGAATAGGAAGGGCAGTTATATTCTGAATAGGAAGGGCATTTACATTTTGAATGGGAAGGGCAGTTACATTTTGAATAGGAAGGGCAGTTACATTTTGAATGGGAAGGGCAGTTACATTTTGAATAGGAAGGGCAGTTACATTTTGAATAGGAATGGCAGTTACATTTTGAATGGGAAGGGCAGTTACATTTTGAATAGGAAGGGCAGTTACATTTTGAATAGGAGGGCAGTTAAATTTTGAATAGGAAGGGCAGTTACATTTTGAATAGGAAGGGCAGTTACATTCTGAATAGGAAGGGCAGTTACATTCTGAATAGGAAGGGCAGTTACATTTTGAATAGGAAGGGCAGTTACATTTTGAATAGGAAGAGCAGTTACATTTTGTTTGGGAAGGGCAGTTACATTTTGAATGGGAAGGGCAGTTACATTCTGAATAGGAAGGGCAGTTACATTTTGAATAGGAAGGGCAGTTACATATTGAATGGGAAGGGCAGTTACATTTTGAATGAGAAGGGCAGTTACATTTTGAATAGGAAGCAGTTACATTTTGTTTGGGAAGGGCAGTTACATTCTGAATAGGAAGGGCAGTTACATTTTGAATAGGAAGGGCAGTTACATTCTGAATAGGAAGGGCAGTTACATTTTGAATAGGAAAGGCAGTTACATTTTGAATAGGAAGGGCAGTTACATTCTGAATAGGAAGGGCAGTTACATTTTGAATGGGAAGGGCAGTTACATTTTGAATAGGAAGGGCAGTTACATTTTGAATGGGAAGGGCAGTTACATTTTGAATAGGAAGGGCAGTTACATTTTGAATAGGAATGGCAGTTACATTTTGAATGGGAAGGGCAGTTACATTTTGAATAGGAAGGGCAGTTACATTTTGAATAGGAGGGCAGTTAAATTTTGAATAGGAAGGGCAGTTACATTTTGAATAGGAAGGGCAGTTACATTCTGAATAGGAAGGGCAGTTACATTCTGAATAGGAAGGGCAGTTACATTTTGAATAGGAAGGGCAGTTACATTTTGAATAGGAAGAGCAGTTACATTTTGTTTGGGAAGGGCAGTTACATTTTGAATGGGAAGGGCAGTTACATTCTGAATAGGAAGGGCAGTTACATTTTGAATAGGAAGGGCAGTTACATATTGAATGGGAAGGGCAGTTACATTTTGAATGAGAAGGGCAGTTACATTTTGAATAGGAAGCAGTTACATTTTGTTTGGGAAGGGCAGTTACATTCTGAATAGGAAGGGCAGTTACATTTTGAATAGGAAGGGCAGTTACATTCTGAATAGGAAGGGCAGTTACATTTTGAATAGGAAAGGCAGTTACATTTTGAATAGGAAGGGCAGTTACATTCTGAATAGGAAGGGCAGTTACATTTTGAATAGGAGGGGCAGTTACATTTTGAATAGGAAGGGCAGTTACATTCTGAATAGGAAGGGCAGTTACATTTTGAATAGGAAGGGCAGTTACATTTTGAATGGGAAGGGCAGTTACATTTTGAATGAGAAGGGCAGTTACATTTTGAATGAGAAGGGCAGTTACATTTTGAATAGGAAGGGCAGTTACATTTTGAATAGGAAGGGCAGTTACATGTTGAATAGGAAGGGCAGTTACATTTTGAATAGGAAGGGCAGTTACATTCTGAATAGGAAGGGCAGTTACATTCTGAATAGGAAGCAGTTACATTTTGAATAGGAAGCAGTTACATTCTGAATAGGAAGCAGTTACATTTTGAATAGGAAGCAGTTACATTTTGAATAGGAAGCAGTTACATTCTGAATAGGAAGCAGTTACATTTTGAATAGGAAGGGCAGTTACATTTTGAATAGGAAGGGCAGTTACATTTTGAATAGGAAGGGCAGTTACATTCTGAATAGGAAGGGCAGTTACATTTTGAATAGGAAGGGCAGTTACATTCTGAATAGGAAGGGCAGTTACATTTTGAATGGGAAGGGCAGTTACATTTTGAATGGGAAGGGCAGTTACATTTTGAATAGGAAGGGCAGTTACATTTTGAATAGGAAGGGCAGTTACATTTTGAATAGGAAGGGCAGTTACATTCTGAATAGGAAGCAGTTACATTTTGAATAGGAAGGGCAGTTACATTTTGAATAGGAAGGGCAGTTACATTTTGAATGGGAAGGGCAGTTACATTTTGAATAGGAAGGGCAGTTACATTCTGAATAGGAAGCAGTTACATTTTGAATAGGAAGGGCAGTTACATTCTGAATAGGAAGCAGTTACATTCTGAATAGGAATGGCAGTTACATTTTGAATAGGAAGGGCAGTTACATTTTGAATAGGAAGGGCAGTTACATTTTGAATAGGAAGGGCAGTTACATTCTGAATAGGAAGGGCAGTTACATTTTGAATAGGAAGGGCAGTTACATTTTGAATAGGAAGGGCAGTTACATTCTGAATAGGAAGGGCAGTTACATGATGAATAGGAAGGGCAGTTACATTCTGAATAGGAAGGGAAGGGCAGTTACATTCTGAATAGGAAGGGCAAGGTAGATGAACACACTGTCTCTGTTATTAACGTATAAAAAAATATATGGGTGATATTAACTGATGTGGAAATTAGATTAGATTTAGAAATACTTTTTTTTCCCAGGTTGATGTGATGAGTCAATGTTCTAATGTTTAAGAGTTCAGTGACCAGCCGGAGGAAGATGCCACAACAGCACCCTCCTCAGGGGATAGGTACACCGTGTACAGCCAATTAGTACACACCTGGGCCCACTGATTGCTTTGTGTCTTCCTCTATATAGGTGTGCCAGGAGAGGACTCTGGAGTAGAGATGGGGACATGTGAGGATGTTGGATTTTCCTACTGGGGCACATTGTGATCTCTGTTATTCACCAAGGCAGGCTATAGTTATATGAGAACTACATTAACATGTAATGTAGAAGCACTATTTCCTGATTCATAGATTGAGTAAGAAATCAATGTTTTATGGAACCTTTATACTGCTGATTGGGATACAGACACTCATAAAGGCTGTTTTTCTTCAGCTGTAAAATGTGGCACATTTTGGGAACAGGGTGCTATTTGGCCCACGGCCATCGAAAATATTGGAAGATTTGATAGCTGGCTCTATGTCCGTAGGTGATGTTCTTGGCTGTGGAAGAACCTAGGTGCCCTAACAGACTTTAGTCATACATTTACTCTTATCAATCAACACATTATGCCCTACATCCCATAATAATTAAAACCCAGATTGATTTGTTTTGACGCCTGCTTCGAGAAGTCAACCATAAAAGGGGGTAAAAGTCTCCTCATAACCTATCTGTTTCAGCCACCTGTACATACAGTCTGATTCTAGGTGACTTGCAGATCTTACAAGATTATCTTGTTAAATATACTTCAATCATAAACTAGGCAGTAGGAAGTAAAAGGAGAATGTTAATTGTAACCGACAAGTTCCTAAAAAAATGGATGCTGTGAAAAAACAGCTGACATTTGGATGATGACCAACGTGTAACAGGTCTCCTTCAGTGTAATGGGACCGAGAGACTGGGAAAACAGCTTCTATCTCAAGGCCATCAGACTGTAAAATAAACAGCCATAACTAACACAGACAGGCAGCTGCCTACGTGCAGACTTTGAGACACTGAGACCCAATCACTGGCCACTTTAATAAATGCATCACTCGTCACTTTATACAATGGCACTCTAAACAATGCCACTTTAATAATGTTTACATATCCTACATTACTCATCTCATATGTATATACTGTATTCTATACCATCCTACTGCATCTTGCCTGCGCCGCACGACCATCGCTCATCCATATATCTTTATGTACATATTCCCATTCACACCTTTAGATTGTGTGTATGAGGTAGTTGTTGGGAATTGTTAGATTACTTATTAGATGTTACAGCTTTGTCAGAACTAGAAGCACAAGCATTTCGCTACACTCACATTAACATCTGCGAACCATGTGCATGTGACCAATAATATCTGCTAACCATGTGTATGTGACCAATAACATCTGCTATCCATGTGCATGTGACCAATAACATCTGCTAACCATGTGCATGTGACCAATCATATCTGCGAACCATGTGTATGTGACCAATAACATCTGCTATCCATGTGCATGTGACCAATAACATCTGCTAACCATGTGCATGTGACCAATCACATCTGCTATCCATATGCATGTGACCAATCACATCTGCTATCCATGTGTATGTGACCAATCACATCTGCTAACCATGTGCATGTGACCAATAACATCTGCTAGCCATGTGCATGTGACCAATCACATCTGCTAACCATGTGTATGTGACCAATAACATCTGCTAGCCATGTGCATGTGACCAATAACATCTGCTAGCCATGTGCATGTGACCAATCACATCTGCTAACCATGTGCATGTGACCAATCACATCTGCTAACCATGTGTATGTGACCAATAACATCTGCTAGCCATGTGCATGTGACCAATAACATCTGCTAGCCATGTGCATGTGACCAATCACATCTGCTATCCATGTGCATGTGACCAATAACATCTGCTAACCATGTGTATGTGACCAATAACATCTGCTATCCATGTGTATGTGACCAATAACATCTGCTATCCATGTGCATGTGACCAATAACATCTGCTAGCCATGTGACCAATAACATATGCTCTGCTATCCATGTGTATGTGACCAATAAGATCTGCTAACCATGTGTATGTGACCAATAACATCTGCTAACCATGTGTATGTGACCAATAACATCTGTTAACCATGTGTATGTGACCAATAACATCTGCTAACCATGTGTATGTGACCAATAACATCTGCTAGCCATGTGCATGTGACCAATCACATCTGCTAACCATGTGCATGTGACCAATCACATCTGCTAACCATGTGACCAATCACATCTGCTATCCATGTGTATGTGACCAATCACATCTGCTAACCATGTGCATGTGACCAATCACATCTGCTAACCATGTGCATGTGACCAATAACATCTGCTATCCATGTGCATGTGACCAATAACATCTACTAACCATGTGCATGTGACCAATCATATCTGCTAACCATGTGTATGTGACCAATAACATCTGCTATCCATGTGCATGTGACCAATAACATCTGCTAACCATGTGCATGTGACCAATCACATCTGCTAACCATGTGTATGTGACCAATAACATCTGCTATCCATGTGCATGTGACCAATAACATCTGCTAACCATGTGCATGTGACCAATCACATCTGCTATCCATATGCATGTGACCAATCACATCTGCTATCCATGTGTATGTGACCAATCACATCTGCTAACCATGTGCATGTGACCAATAACATCTGCTAGCCATGTGCATGTGACCAATCACATCTGCTAACCATGTGTATGTGACCAATAACATCTGCTAGCCATGTGCATGTGACCAATCATATCTGCTAACCATGTGTATGTGACCAATAACATCTGCTATCCATGTGCATGTGACCAATAACATCTGCTAACCATGTGCATGTGACCAATCACATCTGCTATCCATATGCATGTGACCAATCACATCTGCTATCCATGTGTATGTGACCAATCACATCTGCTAACCATGTGCATGTGACCAATAACATCTGCTAGCCATGTGCATGTGACCAATCACATCTGCTAACCATGTGTATGTGACCAATAACATCTGCTAGCCATGTGCATGTTTCCAATCACATCTGCTAACCATGTGTATGTGACCAATAATATCTGCTAGCCATGTGCATGTGACCAATCACATCTGCTAACCATGTGTATGTGACCAATAACATCTGCTAGCCATGTGCATGTGACCAATAACATCTGCTAGCCATGTGCATGTGACCAATCACATCTGCTAACCATGTGTATGTGACCAATAACATCTGCTAGCCATGTGCATGTGACCAATCACATCTGCTAACCATGTGTATGTGACCAATAACATCTGCTAGCCATGTGCATGTGACCAATCACATCTGCTAACCATGTGCATGTGACCAATCACATCTGCTAACCATGTGTATGTGACCAATAACATCTGCTAGCCATGTGCATGTGACCAATCACATCTGCTATCCATGTGCATGTGACCAATAACATCTGCTAACCATGTGTATGTGACCAATAACATCTGCTATCCATGTGTATGTGACCAATAACATCTGCTATCCATGTGCATGTGACCAATAACATCTGCTAGCCATGTGACCAATAACATATGCTCTGCTATCCATGTGTATGTGACCAATAAGATCTGCTAACCATGTGTATGTGACCAATAACATCTGCTAACCATGTGTATGTGACCAATAACATCTGTTAACCATGTGTATGTGACCAATAACATCTGCTAACCATGTGTATGTGACCAATAACATCTGCTAGCCATGTGCATGTGACCAATCACATCTGCTAACCATGTGCATGTGACCAATCACATCTGCTAACCATGTGACCAATCACATCTGCTATCCATGTGTATGTGACCAATCACATCTGCTAACCATGTGCATGTGACCAATCACATCTGCTAACCATGTGCATGTGACCAATAACATCTGCTATCCATGTGCATGTGACCAATAACATCTACTAACCATGTGCATGTGACCAATCATATCTGCTAACCATGTGTATGTGACCAATAACATCTGCTATCCATGTGCATGTGACCAATAACATCTGCTAACCATGTGCATGTGACCAATCACATCTGCTAACCATGTGTATGTGACCAATAACATCTGCTATCCATGTGCATGTGACCAATAACATCTGCTAACCATGTGCATGTGACCAATCACATCTGCTATCCATATGCATGTGACCAATCACATCTGCTATCCATGTGTATGTGACCAATCACATCTGCTAACCATGTGCATGTGACTAATAACATCTGCTAGCCATGTGCATGTGACCAATCACATCTGCTAACCATGTGTATGTGACCAATAACATCTGCTAGCCATGTGCATGTGACCAATCATATCTGCTAACCATGTGTATGTGACCAATAACATCTGCTACCCATGTGCATGTGACCAATAACATCTGCTAACCATGTGCATGTGACCAATCACATCTGCTATCCATATGCATGTGACCAATCACATCTGCTATCCATGTGTATGTGACCAATCACATCTGCTAACCATGTGCATGTGACCAATAACATCTGCTAGCCATGTGCATGTGACCAATCACATCTGCTAACCATGTGTATGTGACCAATAACATCTGCTAGCCATGTGCATGTGACCAATCACATCTGCTAACCATGTGTATGTGACCAATAACATCTGCTAGCCATGTGCATGTGACCAATCACATCTGCTAACCATGTGTATGTGACCAATAACATCTGCTAGCCATGTGCATGTGACCAATAACATCTGCTAGCCATGTGCATGTGACCAATCACATCTGCTAACCATGTGTATGTGACCAATAACATCTGCTAGCCATGTGCATGTGACCAATCACATCTGCTAACCATGTGTATGTGACCAATAACATCTGCTAGCCATGTGCATGTGACCAATCACATCTGCTAACCATGTGTATGTGACCAATAACATCTGCTAGCCATGTGCATGTGACCAATAACATCTGCTAGCCATGTGCATGTGACCAATCACATCTGCTAACCATGTGCATGTGACCAATCACATCTGCTAACCATGTGTATGTGACCAATAACATCTGCTAGCCATGTGTATGTGACCAATAACATCTGCTAGCCATGTGCATGTGACCAATCACATCTGCTAACCATGTGTATGTGACCAATAACATCTGCTAGCCATGTGCATGTGACCAATAACATCTGCTAGCCATGTGCATGTGACCAATCACATCTGCTAACCATGTGCATGTGACCAATCAGATCTGCTAACCATGTGTATGTGACCAATAACATCTGCTAGCCATGTGCATGTGACCAATAACATCTGCTAGCCATGTGCATGTGACCAATCACATCTGCTATCCATGTGCATGTGACCAATAACATCTGCTATCCATGTGCATGTGACCAATAACATCTGCTATCCATGTGCATGTGACCAATAACATCTGCTATCCATGTGCATGTGACCAATAACATCTGCTATCCATGTGTATGTGACCAATAACATCTGCTATCCATGTGCATGTGACCAATAACATCTGCTAGCCATGTGACCAATAACATATGCTCTGCTATCCATGTGTATGTGACCAATAAGATCTGCTAACCATGTGTATGTGACCAATAACATCTGCTAACCATGTGTATGTGACCAATAACATCTGTTAACCATGTGTATGTGACCAATAACATCTGCTAACCATGTGTATGTGACCAATAACATCTGCTAGCCATGTGCATGTGACCAATCACATCTGCTAACCATGTGCATGTGACCAATCACATCTGCTAACCATGTGACCAATCACATCTGCTATCCATGTGTATGTGACCAATCACATCTGCTAACCATGTGCATGTGACCAATCACATCTGCTAACCATGTGCATGTGACCAATAACATCTGCTAGCCATGTGCATGTGACCAATCACATCTGCTAACCATGTGTATGTGACCAATAACATCTGCTAGCCATGTGCATGTGACCAATCATATCTGCTAACCATGTGTATGTGACCAATAACATCTGCTATCCATGTGCATGTGACCAATAACATCTGCTAACCATGTGCATGTGACCAATCACATCTGCTATCCATATGCATGTGACCAATCACATCTGCTATCCATGTGTATGTGACCAATCACATCTGCTAACCATGTGCATGTGACCAATAACATCTGCTAGCCATGTGCATGTGACCAATCACATCTGCTAACCATGTGTATGTGACCAATAACATCTGCTAGCCATGTGCATGTGACCAATCACATCTGCTAACCATGTGTATGTGACCAATAACATCTGCTAGCCATGTGCATGTGACCAATCACATCTGCTAACCATGTGTATGTGACCAATAACATCTGCTAGCCATGTGCATGTGACCAATAACATCTGCTAGCCATGTGCATGTGACCAATCACATCTGCTAACCATGTGTATGTGACCAATAACATCTGCTAGCCATGTGCATGTGACCAATCACATCTGCTAACCATGTGTATGTGACCAATAACATCTGCTAGCCATGTGCATGTGACCAATCACATCTGCTAACCATGTGTATGTGACCAATAACATCTGCTAGCCATGTGCATGTGACCAATAACATCTGCTAGCCATGTGCATGTGACCAATCACATCTGCTAACCATGTGCATGTGACCAATCACATCTGCTAACCATGTGTATGTGACCAATAACATCTGCTAGCCATGTGTATGTGACCAATAACATCTGCTAGCCATGTGCATGTGACCAATCACATCTGCTAACCATGTGTATGTGACCAATAACATCTGCTAGCCATGTGCATGTGACCAATAACATCTGCTAGCCATGTGCATGTGACCAATCACATCTGCTAACCATGTGCATGTGACCAATCAGATCTGCTAACCATGTGTATGTGACCAATAACATCTGCTAGCCATGTGCATGTGACCAATAACATCTGCTAGCCATGTGCATGTGACCAATCACATCTGCTATCCATGTGCATGTGACCAATAACATCTGCTATCCATGTGCATGTGACCAATAACATCTGCTATCCATGTGCATGTGACCAATAACATCTGCTATCCATGTGCATGTGACCAATAACATCTGCTATCCATGTGTATGTGACCAATAACATCTGCTATCCATGTGCATGTGACCAATAACATCTGCTAGCCATGTGACCAATAACATATGCTCTGCTATCCATGTGTATGTGACCAATAAGATCTGCTAACCATGTGTATGTGACCAATAACATCTGCTAACCATGTGTATGTGACCAATAACATCTGTTAACCATGTGTATGTGACCAATAACATCTGCTAACCATGTGTATGTGACCAATAACATCTGCTAGCCATGTGCATGTGACCAATCACATCTGCTAACCATGTGCATGTGACCAATCACATCTGCTAACCATGTGACCAATCACATCTGCTATCCATGTGCATGTGACCAATCACATCTGCTAACCATGTGCATGTGACCAATCACATCTGCTAACCATGTGCATGTGACCAATAACATCTACTAACCATGTGCATGTGACCAATCACATCTACTAACCATGTGCATGTGACCAATCACATCTGCTAACCATGTGCATGTGACCAATCACATCTGCTAACCATGTGCATGTGACCAATCACATCTGCTAACCATGTGCATGTGACCAATCACATCTGCTAACCATGTGCATGTGACCAATCACATCTACTAACCATGTGCATGTGACCAATAACATCAGATTTGATGATTTGATTGGTTTTACTTTATATTTTAAATTCAGGGGAGAGAGATTTCACACGGCCTGTAGTGCTCAGCTGATCTAGCGAGGGAGTGTGTGTTTGGCGAGACAGGCTATTGAACCTCACCCCACCCTCTGGTTTCCTCTCACACACCATCACACCCCTACAGCCTACGGTTTCCTCTCTGCTCAGGGTGTCTGCAAGGTAAATACCAGCAGGATCGAGACCCACATTCCTACTGTTGCACCAACTCTCCCTGACACACACGTCTTATAAACAAACCGAGATACTATCACTGCTGACCTTCCACAGACAAACATCCCCCAACACACACACACACACACACACACACAGACACACACACACACACAGACACAGACACACACACACACACACACAGACAAACATCCCCCAACACACACACACACACACACACACACACACACACACACACAGACACAGACACACACACACACACACACACACACACACACAGACAAACATCCCCCAACACACACACACACACGCACACACACACACACACACACGCACACGCACACGCACACACACACCTGTCCTGTATGACGAACAAGACGTGGGAGTGCTCTCCCTCTTTAGTCCAGTCATACACAGACGCATTATCCTTCATTATACCGGTTATCTGGCATTATCATTCATTATACCATCTTCTCTGGCATTATCATTCATTATACTATCTTCTCTGGCATTATCATTCATTATACTATCTTCTCTGGCATTATCATTCATTATACCATCTTCTCTGGCATTATCATTCATTATACCGGTTATCTGACATTATCCTTCATTGTACCGGTTATCTGGCATTATCATTCATTATACTATCTTCTCTGGCATTATCATTCATTATACTATCTTCTCTGGCATTATCATTCATTATACCATCTTCTCTGGCATTATCATTCATTATACCGGTTATCTGACATTATCCTTCATTGTACCGGTTAACTGGCATTATCCTTACATTATACCGGCTTTTTGACATAATCATTTAACACTTAATTTTCCTCCACTTCTCCTTCTCTCCTCCTCTCCTCCGTCCCTCTCTCTCTCTCCCTCCACTCCTCCCTTCCTCCAAGCGTCCCTCCCTCCACTCCTCCATCCATCCCTCCCTCCCCTCCTGCCTCCCTTGCATTTATGGCCAGCAGGTCCTTCCATCTGTTGGCCAGCAGGTGAAAGGGGGGTGTAGGGAGGGAGGGATGAGGGGAGCCTATCCTCTACTCAGAGGTCTAACTGTCTGTCTCTCTTGTGTTCCCTCTCTCTCTCCCTATGTAGAGGGGCTCATTAGGAACTGACACTGGGCTCAACTCAACTCACCACCATGTCATGTCATATTTAGGTGAAAGCAGATTACTGACGCTGGACTGCTGGGTTCAACTCAACTCACCACCATGTCATGTCATATTTAGGGGAAAGCAGAGTCCTGATGCTGGACTGCTGGGTTCAACTCAACTCACCACCATGTCATGTCATATTTAGGGGAAAGCAGAGTACTGACACTGGACTGCTGGGTTCAATTTGGAGTATTGCGTTATTCCGGGAACCCATGCTGTTCTCAGGACAGACCTGCCGGTTTTGACTAGCAGAAGTGGCTTTTCGTGTCAGGTTAGGAGAACTTACACAGCTGGTTTGGAGAATAAATGTGGCGGGTTAGGTGAATTAGGTTACGGTTAGGAAAAGAGTTCAAAGTTTAGCTAAAATATTAAAATTGTCCCCGACACAACTCGAACATATCTAGCTTCAACCTGCCCTGAGAACAGCCTAGTGAGAACAGCCTAGTGAGAACAGCCTAGTGAGAACAGCCTAGTGAGAACAGCCTAGTGAGAACAGCCTAGTTAGAACAGCCTATTGAGAACAGCCTAGTGAGAACAGCCTAGTGAGAACAGCCTACTGAGAACAGCCTACGTTTACACTAATGCCATTCTGCATTCAACTCACCACGATGAGGTCATATTAAAGGGCCAGACAGATCAGAGTATACAGTATTACACGTTGCTCATAGGTCTCCCAAGCTGCCGTTGGGACATGCTGACAGGTGTAAGACGACCATGGGGTGAAGAAGGGTCATGGAGGTTACCGTGGAAACACGGGTTTGATGGGAATCTCCTCCGTGTTGGTTACGCAGTAGAACCACGGTGACTAAAAGACTAGAACAAACTGAAGTATGCGATGAGCAGAAAAATGAGGTTAGTACTCCTACACCACTGCAGAAGAAAGGTTAACCCTTTGACCTTTGACCTTTAGGTACATTGCTCATCATCAAATATAACAATATGTAAGTTAACAGTTTACTGAAAGCACAATATTTTAAAGTGTTTTATTGGCTTTAAGCGTATTCACTCATATCACCTTGTAGATACAATCGTCATGTAAATGTTTGTGTCTGAGGAATGCCATCGGAGAGGAAGATCGATCCGATATGGACGACTCGTGTGATAAATCTCTCCTGCGGTGCTCGACATGGTGTCGAAAACATTCATGTTCACATCTTTGATTGCAGACATGAAAGCGCATTCCAGCTCAGTTAGGTTGTGACGTCCATACATTGTAGTTGACACGGGAGGCAGCTAGAGGCGTGGTGGTCTCCTCAGACGGAGAGAGGGGGAAAGGAGAGAGCGAGAGGGGAAAGGAGAGAGAGAGGGGGAGAAATGAGAGGGAGAGTGGGGGAGAGAGAGGGGGAAAGGAGAGAGCGAGAGGGGAAAGGAGAGAGAGAGAGGGGGGAAATGAGAGGGAGAGTGGGGGAGAGAGAGGGGGAAAGGAGTGAGAGAGAAGAAAGGATAGAGAGGGGAGAAGGAGAGAGATAGAGGGGGAGAAAGGAGAGGGAGGGAGAAGGGCAAGAAGAGAGAGAGGGAGAGGGGACAGGAAAGGGAGAGGGGAAATGAAAGGGAGAGGGGAAAGGAAAGGGAGAGGGGAAAGGCTAGAGAGGGGAGAAAGGAGAGAGAGAGGAGAAAGGAGAGAGAGAGAGAGGGGAGAAAGGAGAGAGAGAGGAGAGAGGAGAGAGGAGAGAGAGGAGGAAATGAGAGAGAGGAGGAGAAAGGAGACAGTGAGAGGAGAAAGGAGAGAGAGGGGGGAGAAAGGGGATGGGAGAGAGGGGGATTGGGGGGAGAGAGAGAAGAGAGATAGGGAGAGAGAGGGATTGGTGAGAGAGGACTGTGAAGATAGGGGACAGGGAAGAGGGGACTGGGAAGAGAGGGCAGGGGAGAGGGAGAAGACTGGAAAGAGATAGAGAAGACTGAAGAGAGGGCAGAGGAGAGAGAGAGGACTGGGAAGAGAGGTGGGAGAGAGGGCTGGGGGTTTGAGATGGCTGGGGGAGAGAAAGGACTGGGAAGAGAGGTGGGAGACGGCTGGGGGAGAGTGGACTGGGGAGAGAGGGGAGAAATAGGGCTGGGGGAGATGGAGAAGCATGGGGAAGAAGAGAGGACTAGGAAGAGAGAGGACTGGGAAGAGAAGGGGGAGTGAAATAGGGCTGGGGGAGAGAGAGGACTGGGGAGAGGGAGAGAGAGAAGACGAAAGAGAGGGAGAGGACTGGGAAGAGAGAGAGGACTGAGAAGAGAGCGAGAGGACTGGGAAGAGAGCGAGAGGACTGGGAAGAGAGGGAGAGGAAAAATTAATTGGGAGAGAAGAGAGAGAGAGATACCGGCCAGGGTCATGGTTCTTGTGGCCAGATCCTAAACCTGCCCTGGACCTGTTTGACAGACAGGAATGAGGGAGGGAGAAGGAGCGAGCGAGGGAGAAGGCTGATGATTGCCACACTCTGACATGGCCTCCCCCACTCCCCTCGTCCCTCGCCCTCTTAATCTCTCCTCCCTTCAATGGCTTACATTCATCCTGTCACTCACTAAGGCCGGTCGGTTGAGTCTGTTAGGGAAATTTGCAGTTGCTACAAACAAATTGAACTTTGATATGTACCCATTGATTCTTGTAGAATACATCTTAGAAATGCCTCATGATTTTAGTAACATTTTTGTGCCCAATGTTTGTAAACAAAGTAAATGTAAAAATAAATAAAAAACACTATAAAGCCTCAAAACATGGACAGAATTAGAATGTTGATATCATGGATGGTCAAGTCCTTGAATCCATAGCCTGTCTATGAATTTGAGAGTGGTCACATTTCTCCAGGCCTCAGCTTTTTTACCAAAACAGTGGTGGGGATGGGCTTTGTTATAGTTTCAACTCCACATTGCCTCTTTAAGATACTACTGTAGCCCATTTATTGAATGGTAATCAGATCCCAGATCTTTTAACTTGACTTTATCAGGAGGTATGAACAGAGAGACAGGAGCGTGAATAGAGAGATAGTTACAGACTGACAATACCTTATTAACCCAGGTAATACGACTAGGAACAAATTCTCATTTACAGCAACGAATAGTTACAGGGGAAAGGAGAGGAGGCAGATGGTTGCTGGGGATGATTAGGTGGCCATGATGGTATGAAGGTCAGATTTGGGAATATAGTCAGGACACCGGGGTTAACACAACTATGATAAGTGCCATGGGATCTTTAGTGACCCACAGAGAGTCAGGACAACCTTTTAAAGTCCCGTCTGAAAGACTGCACACTACACAGGGTACTGTCCCGTCTGAAAGACTGCACCCTACACAGGGTACTGTCCCATCTGAAAGACTGCACCCTACACAGGGTACTGTCCCGTCTGAAAGACTGCACCCTACACAGGGTACTGTCCCATCTGAAAGACTGCACCCTACACAGGATAACATCCCAAATCGCTGTCCTCAGGCATTGGGATGTTATTATTATTTTTGGGGACCAGAGTGCCTCCTACTGACCCTCCTCATATGACTGACTACTCTAGTTAAATAAAGATTACATTAAAATAAAAAAATAAAACATCTGGTCTCTCATTCAGGTCCATCCAGGACCATCCAGGACCATCCAGGACCAATTGGGACCAATCAGGACCATCCAGGACCATCCAGGACCATCCAGGACCAATCAGGACCAATCAAGACCATCCAGGACCATCCAGGACCAATCAGGACCATCCAGGACCATCCAGGACCAATCAGGACCATCCAGGACCAATCAGGATCATCCAGGACCATCCAGGACCACTCAGGACCATCCAGGATCATCCAGGACCATCCAGGACCAATCAGGACCATCCAGAACCATCCAGGACCAATCAGGAACACCCAGGAAAAATCAGGACAATCCAGGACCATCCAGGACCAATCAGGACCATCCAGGACCAATCAGGACCATCCAGGACCAATCAGGACCATCCAGGACCATTCCTGCATACCTTCATAGGCAAGACCGCAGTGGGATACAGGGTGATAAGCTGCTGGCTGTTGGTAGAGCAGTAGGTAAAGCAGCCTGCAGTGGGATACAAGGTGATAAGCTGCTGGCTGTTGGTAGAGCAGTAGGTAAAGCAGCCTGCAGTGGGATACAAGGTGATAAGCTGCTGGCTGTTGGTAGAGCAGTAGGTAAAGCAGCCTGCAGTGGGATGCAGGGTGATAAGCTGCTGGCTGTTGGTAGAGCAGATGGTAGAGAATGACACTTGCAATGATAGGATCGTGGGTTAGATTCCCGGGACCACCCAGGACCAATCAGGACCATCCAGGACCAATCAGAACCATCCAGGACCATTCAGGACCATCCAGGACCAATCAGGACCATCCAGGACCAATCAGGACCATCCAGGACCATCCAGGACCAATCAGGACCACCCAGGACCAATCAGAACCATCCAGGACCATCCAGGACCAATCAGAACCATCCAGGACCAATCAGAACCATCCAGGACCATTCAGGACCATACAGGGTGGTCCCGGGTTAGATTCCCGGGTTAGATTCCCGGGACCACCCATAGGTAAAGCATGTACGCATCCATGACTACCTGTAAATCGCTTTCGGATAAAAGCGTCTCCTAAATGGCTTTTCATTTATAATGGAATAATGTTTAGAGCCTCGTTGAATTTCATAGGTACAGACTGTAGTGGGAGAAGGTCAAATAATGTGATGTTATTTTAATTGAAGTCAATCAGCAATACTTAACATTCCTTTCACTGCAGAGTAAAATACACACATTTTTACAAGGTAGCAGAGTTAGACTTGGCCTTAGTCTTCAGCGAGCACTACTGGGCTCCAGAACTGGGCCTCTCAATGAAACTAGTGTGTAAAAGACAAGTTGAGATCTCCCTCTGCCTCCACTTCAGCCCTCTCCCCTTCAGACAGTTGTTCCTGGTCAAACATCCACCCAGGTTTTTTTGTGTGTGTCCTTAACTTGGGGATGCACTCAGCTTCTTTCTGACACTGTTGTTCTATTTAATGATTCCCCCGGGGTCAGTCAGTAGAGGACCAGAGGTGGCACACACACACACACACACACACACACACACACACACACACACACACACACAACACACACACACACACACACACACACACACACACACACACACACAGCAAGAGAGAGTACACACACACACAGCGTACACACACACACAGAGTACACAGCGAGAGAGAGAGAGAGAGAGAGAGAGAGAGAGAGAGAGAGAGAGAGAGAGAGAGAGAGAGAGAGAGAGAGAGAGAGAGAGAGAGAGAGAGAGAGAGAGAGAGAGAGTACACACACAGAGTACACATTCAAACACACATAGGCACTCAGGATGTCCTTCTAAATCCGCTAACACACGCACTTTAAAACCATCGACAGCATGCTGGTACATTTTTTTGACAATAGGATTCTCATTCCACTGGAGAATAAAATACCATGTGTTTTTAGGCCTGGACTTTTAATGAACAAATAACTGAAACATTCAGTGACAGTCAAGGGAATTCATATTACACTGACATCTCTCTCTTACACACACACTGTCCTATTCAGAGCCTTCGCAAGGGTGAGCTCTGGTGAATAACGTCTAGTGAACCTAACGATCTCATGAATAACGTCTAGTGAACCTAACGATCCCATGAATAACGTCTAGTGAACCTATCAATCCCATATGAATAACGTCTAGTGAACCTAACGGTTCTATAATAACGTCTAGTGAACCTAACGATCCCATGAAAAACGTCTAGTGAACCTAACAATCCCATGAAAAACGTCTAGTGAACCTAACGATCCCATGAAAAACGTCTAGTGAACCTAACGGTTCTTTAATAAAGTCTAGTGAACATAACTAATCATGAATAACGTCTAGTGAACCTAACAATCCCATTAAAATTTACAAAAATTATGGGAAAAATGGGAAATATATTTAAAATAAGACACTTTGCCAAAAACTAGACATCTTAGTCCTCGCGAATAACAGTTGTTTTTTTCAGATGCGTCATGGTTTTATAACTCAAGACATTGGTTTCAGGAGAATCACCAATTTCCTGAAAACTCCACAAGGAAATGTGTTCGCTAGCAAGTGGGAGGGTTTACAGTGGTTGAATTAAAGTTATTCAGAGCGCGCAAGGTAGCCACACCTGCAGAGCACGTTACGCTCAGCGGGTGCTAACGTGCTCAGAGTAGTGCGTACGAAAATGTGTACGTAGGAAAGGCATCATTTCCTGTCTGAACCAGCACCTAGGTGCACAGTGCAGACACACACACACACACACACACACACACACACACACACACACACACACACACACACACACACACTCAGATAGACAGATTAGAAACCTAAACATCAAATGAATCGTGGAGAAGGAGAAGGGTGAGACAGGGTTCCGTCCCGAATTGCATTCTATTCCCTAAATAGTGCACTACTTTTGACCAAAGCCTTCTGTCCTGGTGAAAGGTAATGCACTATATATATAAAGGAAAATGGGGCCATTTGGGACTCACACACCAAACTTTCTGGGTGTTTGGACGGTGGCTCCAAAATCCATTCTGATTATCATACTAGATAATGACAGGAAGAGGTTGAATGTCTGAAAGGGGGAATTGAGGGGATATAACTATGGGACACGGTGGTTTGGAAAACATTGGGTTTAAATGGTAAGAGTTAAACTGTGAGGCACAGCACTGCACTGTGTGGATGTATTTAGACTTGTGTCCCAAATGTCACCGTAGCGACCCTGGTCAAAATGCAGTGAGCTACATTTGGGAAAAGGGTGCCATTTTAGACACAAATATAGTGTTGGCTTTAAATCAGCCTGACCCGTTATTGACGAGGTCCACCGTCTTTAAATGTGGGGTTTGTAAAAAAAAAAAAAACATCTTTAACATCCTGGAAGATAAACATACATACAAACACATGTGGAAAAAACAAACACATGTGGAAGTCTAAAACCCCCCAAAATGGTGTCTCTTATGTTCTTGTCCCAAGTTGTTATGTTTGGTTAGCAACACAGACCTGCTGGTCTTTGAGAACACAGACAAGTTATCCTGTTATCTCCGTTTTCATTTTAGACCTAAAATGTGAATACATTTGAATGCTGGTTCTTGACTCGGTCAACAGAATGCAGTTTCTTGACTCAGTCAACAGAATGCAGTTTCTTGACTCAGTCAACAGAATGCAGTTTCTTGACTCAGTCAACAGAATGCAGTTTCTTGACTCAGGCAACAGAATGCAGTTTCTTGACTCAGTCAACAGAATGCAGTTTCTTGACTCAGTCAACAGAATGCAGTTTCTTGACTCAGTCAACAGAATGCAGTTTCTTGACTCAGTCAACAGAAAGCAGTTTCTTGACTCAGTCAACAGAATGCAGTTTCTTGACTCAGTCAACAGAATGCAGTTTCTTGACTCAGGCAACAGAATGCAGTTTCTTGACTCAGGCAACAGAATGCAGTTTCTTGAATCAGTCAACAGAATGCAGTTTCTTGAATCAGTCAACAGAATGCAGTTTCTTGACTCAGTCAACAGAATGCAGTTTCTTGACTCAGTCAACAGAATGCAGTTTCTTGACTCAGTCAACAGAATGCAGTTTCTTGACTCAGGCAACAGAATGCAGTTTCTTGAATCAGTCAACAGAATGCAGTTTCTTGAATCAGTCAACAGAATGCAGTTTCTTGACTCAGTCAACAGAATGCAGTTTCTTGACTCAGTCAACAGAATGCAGTTTCTTGACTCAGTCAACAGAATGCAGTTTATTGACTCAGTCAACAGAATGCAGTTTCTTGACTCAGTCAACAGAATGCAGTTTCTTGAATCAGTCAACAGAATGCAGTTTCTTGAATCAGTCAACAGAATGCAGTTTCTTGACTCAGTCAACAGAATGCAGTTTCTTGACTCAGTCAACAGAATGCAGTTTCTTGACTCAGTCAACAGAATGCAGGTTCTTGACTCGGTCAACAGAATGCTGGTTCTTGACTCGGTCAACAGAATGCAGTTTCTTGACTCAGTCAACAGAATGCAGTTTCTTGACTCAGTCAACAGAATGCAGGTTCTTGACTCGGTCAACAGAATGCAGTTTCTTGACTCAGTCAACAGAATGCAGTTTCTTGAATCAGTCAACAGAATGCTGGTTCTTGACTCGGTCAACAGAATGCTGGTTCTTGACTCGGTCAACAAAGAGAAGGATGACGTGCATGGTTTAGTTTGGCTAAGCTAATTATGGCTAAAATGGCAGATTTTATTTGTTAGTTAGGCTGCTGCCTCCTGCTCAGTTCAAAGCTTCATCTGTCTTCCAATTCCATGTCTTCAAATGGAGAGTTTACTTGGAAATACTGTATATAAATCATATTTCCTTTGTGTGGTCATCTCCTCATCTCTGCCCTTACAGCCACAAAAGAGGGCATGGTGGTGTGTGTGTGTGTGTGTCTGGTTCGTCCTTCAGATCGACGACATGCTGCAGCTGCTTCCATGTTTGTTCTCTGTTACTTGATATAGGTATCAATTAGACCGGGGATACAGAGGAAATGTGTTCACACAGTGTACAATCAAACAGCACAGTTCCAATTTCAAATTAAAAAAGATTTCAATATTTAGTGTACAGATTACAGGAGAGGGTTGGACTCTTGAGTCAAATGATTCTCAAATGATTCTCAGAAAATGCATCCCAAAATGGCACTCTAGGCCCTATATAGTAGCCCTTGGCTCTGGTCAAAAGTAGTGCACTCTATTGGAAATAGGTTGCCATTTGGGACACGACCTCTGCATTTCAAACACAGATGGGATGTTATGCTGGGATGGTTTGTAACTATGTAAATATAAAACAATAGATTTTTAAGTGAGAAGTAAGGATTGGTCTGAAAATGCACGAGCACCACAATGTCTACGCCACCCATGGTTTTCCAGCACACAGCTTTGACTTACTACAGTAGTTATGCTGATCTAATGTAACGTTTTGCTTATATACGTACAATACCATCAGGCTTGACTGAGTGAGACATTTTGTCTTGTTGTTAATGTGGTAACTGCCTGCATTTCCTTAAACCCTTTATTTTAACCATATATTTCATTGAAACATTTATATTTTTCATAACATCTTTTTTTTTGGTCAGTTAGTATCCAACATGAGAGGAGGTGGTGTGTTTGACAGTCACTCGTCTAGATCTATTGAGCCTGCTAGAGTCTCCCGTCTGTCCAGAGCCGCTAGAGCCGCCAGTCTGCAAGGAGCCGCCAGAGCCGCCAGTCTGCAAAGAGCCACCAGAGCCGCCAGTCTGCAAGGAGCCGCCAGAGCCACCAGTCTGCAAGGAGCCGCCAGAGCCGCCAGCCTGCAAGGATCCGCCAGAGCCGCAAGTCAGCCAGGATCCGCCAGAGCCGCCAGTCTGCAAGGAGCCGCCAGAGCTGCCAGTCTGCAAGGAGCCGCCAGTCTGCAAGGAGCTGCCAGAGCCGCCAGTCTGCAAGGAGCCGCCAGAGCCGCCAGTCTGCAAGGATCCGCCATTCAGCCAGGATCCGCCAGAGCCACCATTCAGCCAGGATCCGCCAGAGCCGCCATTCAGCCAGGATCCGCCAGAGCCGCCATTCAGCCAGGATCTGCCAGAGCCGTCAGTCAGCCAGGAGCTGCCAGAGCCGTCAGTCAGCCAGGAGCTGCCAGATCCGTCAGTCAGCCAGGAGCTGCCAGAGCCGTCAACCAGCCTGAGCTACCCCTCAGTCCTGAGCTACCCCTCAGTCCTGAGCTACCCCTCAGTCCTGAGCTACCCCTCAGTCCTGAACTACCTCTGTCCCGAGCTGCCCCTCAGTCCGGAGCTGCCCCTCAGTCCAGTGGGGCCCTTTGGTAGGGTTCCTAGGCCAAGGTCGGCGGTGAGGGTCGCCACTCTAAGGATGCTAAGGAGGTGGACTAAAACAATGATGGAGTGGGGTCCACGCTCAGCGCCAGAGCCGCCACCGCGGACAGATGCCCACCCAGACCCTCCCCTATAGGTTTAGGGGGGGGGGGGGGGGGGGGTATTGTCACGTTCTGACCATAGTTCTTGTGTGTTTTCCTTGTTTTAGTGTTGATCAGGACGTGAGCTGGGTGGGCATTCTATGTTGTGTGTCTAGTTTGTCTATTTCTATGTTTGGCCTGATATGGTTCTCAATCAGAGGCAGGTGTTAGTCATTGTCTCTGATTGGGAACCATATTTAGGTAGCCTATTTTGTGTTGGGTTTTGTGGGTGGTTGTTTCCTGTCTTTGTGTTTTCTGCAACTGAAACGGAATATCTCGTACAACGCAGTGTACTACTCCCTTCCCAGAACAGTGCAAACTGTCTCTAACCAGAATAGAACGAGGACTGTGAGGCCGTGGTGCACAACTGAGCAAGAGGACATTAAGTACATTAAAGTAAAGTACATTAAAATGTCTAGTTTGAGAAATAAACGCCTCAAAATTCCTCAACTGGCAGCTTCATTAAATAGTCCCCACAAAACAACAGCCTGAACATCAACAGTGAAGAGGCTGGCCAGTCATTAGACAAGTACAAAACCCTTTTAAGAATACATATTTACAAATCTGACATTGGATAGGTGCTCTAAATCCTTAAACCACAAATGTTCTTGGTGATGTTGTACACAGCTGTCCAACTTCAGTAAAAGAGCACACATTCCCACATGTATAAATGTCAGTATATGAAAACAGATGGGAGAACTCACAGATCTGGAACAGAACATATATAAGTGCTGCTGACCGTGTGTGATGTACTGTGTGCATAGGAATAAGTGCAATTCGTTTGTCAGCTCCACATGGTCCAGTTTGACAAATTTCTTTGTTTCTCAAATTAGCAAAAAAGTGGCGTCCGACAGGGACAATCATTTACAAACTGTGCAACTTAAAATTGCTTGCATTTGTACCGTAGCGATGGCGGATGAGGGCAACTGTCTTCCTTGAGAGTTTGAGAGCTGGCTCTCAACTGTTCTCTCCATAGTAGCAAGACGTGAGGACTAGTACTAGCGCATTTCACACAGCCTGTTCCTTTCAAGAGGCACTTTCAAGAGACACCTAATACATGACAATAAGCTGTGTGTACCAGTGTGTGTGTCAGGAAAGGGAGGAGAGGAGTCAAAAAACTATACATGAAAGAGAATGGTCAAATATCCCCTCGGGTAGGTGATCCCGGGACATTCAAGTCCCATGGCGGTGAAGCTAACAAAACCCTGTTATAGATACGTCAACTTGACACTATTTAAATGGACAGTCTGGCAAATACAGCATATGTTTCTTACAAAATGTTTTGTTCACTCAGTACCGATTGAACGTTGATTTCTCTTGCTCTGTTAACAAAAAAAATGTGTCAAAGAGTTGTGTGGAAAACAGTTAAATTTTATCAAGTGTATTAACCAAGTTTTACCAGCATGTCACATGTGCAACCAGAAGAATAAAATCCTAGACCACCTTTACTCAACACACAATCTTTGTTGTTGTTTGTGTCGCACTGCTTTGCTTTATCTTGTCCAGGTCGTAGTTGTAAATGAGAACTTGTTCTCAACTGGCCTACCTGGCAATAAATAGGCCGTGGTGGCGAAGTAATTACAATATAGCAATTAAACACTGAAATAGTAGGGTGTGCAGAAGACGAATGTGCAAGTAGAGATACTGGTGTGCAAAGGAGCAAAATAAATAAATAAATACAGTATGGGGATGAGGTAGATTGGATGGGCTATTTACAGATGGGCTGTACATAGCAGTGATCTGTGAGCTGCTCTGACAGCTGGTGCTTAAAGCTAGTGAGGGAGATATAAGTCTCCAGCTTCAGAGATTTTTGCAGTTCATTCCAGTCATTGGCAGCAGAGAACTGGAAGGAGAGGCGGCCAAAGGAAGAATTGTCTTTGGGGGTGACCAGTGAGATATACCTGCTGGAACGCGTGCTACAGGTGGGTGCTGCTATGGTGACCAGCGAGCTGAGATAAGGGGGGACTTTACCTAGCAGGGTCTTGTAGATGACCAGGAGCCAGTGGGTTTGGCGACGAGTATGAAGCGAGGGCCAGCCAACGAGAGCATACAGGTCGCAGTGGTGGGTAGTATATGGGGCTTTGGTGACAAAACGGATGGCACTGCATCCAATTTGTTGAGTAGAGTGTTGGAGGATATTTTGTAAAGGACATCGCCAAAGTCAAGGATCGGTTGGATGGTCAATTTTATAAGGGTATGTTTGGCAGCATGAGTGAAGGATGCTTTGTTGCGAAATAGGAAGCCAATTCTATATTTAATTTTGGATTGGTGATGTTTAATGTGAGTCTGGATGGAGAGTTTACAGTCTAGCCAGACAACTAGGTATTTGTAGTTGTCCACATATTCTAAGTCAGAACCGTCCAGAGTAGTGATGCTGGACGGGGGGGGGCAGAGGTGCGGGCAGAAAACGGTTGAAGAGCATGCATTTAGTTTTACTAAATTAGCGACACAGTGAATTATAAGTGAAATAATCTGTCGGTAAACAATCGTTGGAAAAATGACTTGTGTCATGCACAAATTAGATCTCCTACCCGACTTGCCAAAACTATAGTTTGTTAACAAGAAATGTGTAGAGTGGTTGAAAAGCGAGTTTTAATGACTCCAACCTAAGTGTATGTCATCTTCTGACTTCAACTCTATAGATTGTATCTTGTTGACTATCGCAATATTATTTTGGCATTAGTTGGCTGTACCTGCACCAAAACTACAGTGTTCTTTCTTCTTCTTCCTCATAGCTTGTTCTTCATCTTCTTCATCTTCTTCATCTTCTTTTTTTAAATTGGGAGCCAATTTGATTTTACCACTTTTAATTACATGACTGATCCAAACTAATGTTGGCATGACTCTCGCTTGTCCCTCTGCAGCAGACATATGGTTAGCAATGTGTTTGGAACGTCGAATCACACACAACAACAACAACAAAAATCACAGTATCCAATAGCAACACATACAGAATGTTTAGAATAGCAACACATACAGAATGTTGAGAATAGCAACACATACAGAATGGTGAGAATAGCAACACATACAGAATGGTGAGAATAGCAACACATACAGAATGTTGAGAATAGCAACACATACAGAATGTTTAGAATAGCAACACATACAGAATGTTGAGAATAGCAACACATACAGAATGATGAGAATAGCAACATATACAGAATGTTGAGAATAGCAACACATACAGAATGGTGAGAATAACAACACATACAGAATGTTGAGAATAGCAACACATACAGAATGTTTAGAATAGCAACACATACAGAATGTTGAGAATATCAACACATACAGAATGGTGAGAATAGCAACACATACAGAATGTTTAGAATAGCAACACATACAGAATGTTGAGAATAGCAACACATACAGAATGGTGAGAATAGCAACACATACAGAATGTTTAGAATAGCAACACATACAGAATGGTGAGAATAGCAACACATACAGAATGATGAGAATAGCAACACATACAGAATGTTTAGAATAACAACACATACAGAATGTTGAGAATAGCAACACATACAGAATGTTTAGAATAGCAACACATACAGAATGTTTAGAATAGCAACACATACAGAATGTTTAGAATAGCAACACATGCAGAATGATGAGAATAGCAACACATACAGAATGTTTAGAATAGCAACACATGCAGAATGTTTAGAATAGCAACACATACAGAATGTTTAGAATAGCAACACATACAGAATGTTTAGAAAAGCAACACATACAGAATGTTTAGAATAGCAACACATACAGAATGTTTAGAATAGCAACACATACAGAATGTTTAGAATAGCAACACATACAGAATGTTGAGAATAGCAACACATACAGAATGTTGAGAATAGCAACACATACAGAATGGTGAGAATAGCAACACATAGCAACACATACAGAATGGTGAGAATAACAACACATACAGAATGGTGAGAATAGCAACACATACAGAATGGTGAGAATAGCAACACATACAGAATGGTGAGAATAGCAACACATACAGAATGATGAGAATAGCAACACATACAGAATGATGAGAATAGCAACACATACAGAATGATGAGAATAGCAACACATACAGAATGGTGAGAATAGCAACACATACAGAATGTTGAGAATAGCAACACATACAGAATGGTGAGAATAGCAACACATACAGAATGGTGAGAATAGCAACACATACAGAATGTTGAGAATAGCAACACATACAGAATGATGAGAATAGCAACACATACAGAATGATGAGAATAGCAACACATACAGAATGGTGAGAATAGCAACACATACAGAATGGTGAGAATAGCAACACATACAGAATGTTTAGAATAGCAACACATGCAGAATGTTTAGAATAGCAACACATACAGAATGTTTAGAATAGCAACACATACAGAATGTTTAGAAAAGCAACACATACAGAATGTTTAGAATAGCAACACATACAGAATGTTTAGAATAGCAACACATACAGAATGTTTAGAATAGCAACACATACAGAATGTTGAGAATAGCAACACATACAGAATGTTGAGAATAGCAACACATACAGAATGGTGAGAATAGCAACACATAGCAACACATACAGAATGGTGAGAATAACAACACATACAGAATGGTGAGAATAGCAACACATACAGAATGGTGAGAATAGCAACACATACAGAATGGTGAGAATAGCAACACATACAGAATGATGAGAATAGCAACACATACAGAATGATGAGAATAGCAACACATACAGAATGATGAGAATAGCAACACATACAGAATGATGAGAATAGCAACACATACAAAATGTTGAGAATAGCAACACATACAGAATGATGAGAATAGCAACACATACAGAATGATGAGAATAGCAACACATACAGAATGGTGAGAATAGCAACACATACAGAATGGTGAGAATAGCAACACATTGCAACACATACAGAATGGTGAGAATAACAACACATACAGAATGGTGAGAATAGCAACACATACAGAATGGTGAGAATAGCAACACATAGCAACTCATACAGAATGGTGAGAATAGCAACACATAGCAACACATACAGAATGTTGAGAATAGCAACACATACAGAATGTTGAGAATAGCAACACATACAGAATGTTGAGAATAGCAACACATACAGAATGGTGAGAATAACAACACATACAGAATGGTGAGAATAGCAACACATACAGAACGGTGAGAACAGCATCACATATCATATCGACACCTAAGTATTGTGATAATATCGTGGGGTTCCTGGTGAAATTCCCAGCCCTGCTAACAGTGGAGTTTAGTGGTGATCAACATTAGGCTAAACGGATCAAATGCTATGGATGTATATGGATGTCATCATCATAGGGATGCTATAGTGTGATTCCTCACAAAACCCAAGACCTAAAAACACAATGATTTGGGGGGGATGTAAATGTAATCCATAGAATAGTCCTTTTAGAACTAGTAGAGATCCCACTCAGGACGTTGATATGCCCGAGGAGTATATTACGTCCAACAATATATAGAAACATTTACCAAATCAAGACCGTTATATTTTCAATATATTCATAAATCAATATATATATATATATATATATATATATATATATATTAAATCAAACAACTACTCATAATAAACAGCAAGCAGTAAAGCTTCATATGACAACACCTACATCCTGTAACACCTACAGCTGAAACATGAAGGAGTCTTAAGAGGCCTGTAAACACCAACAGCTGAAACATGAAGGAGTATTAAAGGAGGCCTGTAAACACCTACATCCTGTAACACCTACAGCTGAAACATGAAGGAGTCTTAAGAGGCCTGTAAACACCAACAGCTGAAACATGAAGGAGTATTAAAGGAGGCCTGTAACACCTACAGCTGAAACATGATGGAGTCTTAAAGGAGGCCTGTAACACCTACAGCTGAAACACCTACAGCTGAAACACCTACAGCTGAAACATGATGGAGTATTAAAGGAGGCCTGTAACACCTACAGCTGAAACATGATGGAGTCTTAAAGGAGGCCTGTAACACCTACAGCTGAAACATGATGGAGTCATAAAGGAGGCCTGTAACACCTACAGCTGAAACATGATGGAGTCATAAAGGAGGCCTGTAACACCTACAGCTGAAACATGATGGAGTCATAAAGGAGGCCTGTAACACCTACAGCTGAAACATGATGGAGTCATAAAAGAGGCCTGTAACACCTACAGCTGAAACACCTACAGCTGAAACACCTACAGATGAAACACCTACAGCTGAAACATGAAGGAGTCATAAAGGAGGCCTGTAACACCTACAGCTGAAACACCTACAGCTGAAACACCTACAGATGAAACATGATGGAGTCTTAAAGGAGGCCTGTAACACCTACAGATGAAACATGATGGAGCCATAAAGGAGGCCTGTAACACCTACAGCTGAAACACCTACAGCTGAAACATGAAGGAGTCATAAAGGAGGCCTGTAACACCTACAGCTGAAACATGATGGAGTCTTAAAGGAGGCCTGTAACACCTACAGCTGAAACACCTACAGCTGAAACATGAAGGAGTCTTAAAGGAGGCCTGTAACACCTACAGCTGAAACACCTACAGATGAAACATGATGGAGTCTTAAAGGAGGCCTGTAACACCTACAGCTGAAACATGAAGGAGTCATAAAGGAGGCCTGTAACACCTACAGCTGAAACACCTACAGCTGAAACACCTACATCTGAAACATTATGGAGTCTTAAAGGAGGCCTGTAACACCTACAGATGAAACACCTACAGCTGAAACACCTACAGCTGAAACACCTACAGCTGAAACATGATGGAGTCTTAAAGGAGGCCTGTAACACCTACAGCTGAAACATGATGGAGTCTTAAAAGAGGCCTGGTACCCTATTCCCTACATAATACACAAAGTGTGTTATCAGTCGTAGAGCTGTCACTCCATCCCAAATGGTACCCTATTCCCTACATAATGCACAAAGTGTAAAACTAGAACACCGAGAGAGAACCTTATTCCCAACACATAGAGAACCTCATACCCAAAACAGAGAGAACCTTATTCCCAACACATAGAGAACCTCATACCCAAAACAGAGAGAACCTTATTCCCAACACATAGAGAACCTCATACCCAAAACAGAGAGAATCTCATACCCAATACAGAGAGAACCTCATACCCAAAACAGAGAGAACCTCATACCCAAAACAGAGAGAACCTCATACCCAAAACAGAGAGAACCTCATACCCAAAACAGAGAGAACCTTATTCCCAACACATAGAGAACCTCATACCCAAAACAGGGAGAACCTCATACCCAAAACAGAGAGAACCTCATACCCAATACAGAGAGAACCTCATACCAAATACAGAGAGAACCTTATTCCCAACACAGAAAGAGTAGAACCTTATTCCCAGCACAGGCAGAGTAGAACCTTATTCCCAGCACAGAGAGAGTACACACTCAAAAGTGTGTTGGTTTAATTTTAGCGTCCTTGAGAGATACTTATACAAGTGATATGTGTTTATGGTAAATTTTCATGCATTTGACCTAGCACAGGCCAGCCCCAGCCCTAAAAATTAACATACAGGAGGAGAGTACTAACCATAACTGAGGCCAGGGTTCAACACTCAAGATAATGCTGCCTATTGGCATGTCATTACATATAAAATGACAGCCCCTTCAGCAATGCCACGTCATCAGACTGTGCCCTCTAGTGGAAGATTGGCACGGTTCAACAGATGGCCACTCTTCAATCCTCTCTCTCTCTCATCTCCTCTCCTCTATCACTGGCTCTCCTAACGCTCTTCCTGCCTCCGGGTCACTGCCTTTTCTGGCACAGAACAAGCACCTCTCAGTTCTGTGGAAATGTTCAGAGAAAATACACTTAAATAAAATAGATTTGCAACGTGCAACAATTTCAAAGATTTTACTGAGTAACAGTTTATATAAGGAAATCGGTCGATTGAAATGAATTCATTAGGTCTTAATCTATGGACTTCGCATGACTGGGAATGCAGATATATATCTGTTGGTCAAATATACTTTTTTTAAGGTAAGTGAGTGGATCAGAAAACCAGTCAGTATCTGGTGTGACCAACATCTGCCTTATGTAGCTGGACACATCTCCTTCACATAGAGTTGATCAGGCTTTTGATTGTGGCCTGTGGAATAATGACCCACTCCTCTTCAATGGCAGTGCGAAGTTGCTGGATATTGTCAGGAACTGGAACACGCTGTCGTACACGTCGATCCAGAGCATCCCAAACATGCTCAATGGGTGACATGTCTGGTGAGTATGCAGGCCAATGGAAGACTGGGATATGTCTTATCTTCCAGGAATTGTGTACAGATCCTCGCGACATGGGGCCGTGCATTATCATGCTGAAACATGAGGTGATGGCGGCAGATGAATGGCAAGACAATGGGCCTCGGGATCTCGTCACGGTATCTCTGTGCATTCATATTATCATTGATAAAATGCAGTTGTGTTCGTTGTCTGTAGCTCATGTCTGCCCACACAATAACCCCCACCATCACAATGGGGCACTCTGTTCACAGTGTTGACATCAGCAAACCGCTCGCCCACACGACTGCCACATGCCCAGTACAGCTAAAATTGGGATTAATCCGTGAAAAGCACACTTCTCCAGCGTGCCACTTGGCCATCGAAGGTGAGCATTTGCCCACTGAAGGCGGTTACGATGCCGAACTGCAGTCAGGTCAACACCCTGGTGAGGACGACGAGCACGCAGATGAGCTTCCCTGAGACGGTTAATGATAGTTTGTGCAGAAATTTCTTTGGTTGTGAAAACCCACACTTCAATCAGCGGTTTCTACATTGTAGAATAATAGTGAAGACATCAACACTATGAAATAAACACATATGGAATCATGTAGTAACCAAAAAAGTGTTAAACAAACCAAAATATATTTAAGATTCTTCAAAGTAGCCACCCTTCGCCTTGATGACAACTTTGCACACTCTTGGCGTTCTCTCAACCAGATTCATCTAGAATGTTTTTCCAACAGTCTTGAAGGAGTTCTGACATACGTATGCAGAAAACTTGTTTGCTTCTTTTCCATCACTCTGCGGTCCAACTCATCCCAAACCATCTCAAATGGGTTGAGGTTGGGGGATTGTGGAAGCAGGGTCATCTGATGCAGCACTCTATCACTCGTCATATTGGTCAAATAGCCCTTACACAGCCTGGAGGTGTGTTGGGTCATTGTCCTGTTGAAAAACAAATGATAGTCCCACAGTGCACAAAACAGGGCCACAAAAAATCTGAACTCATCATGAGGGTCCAGTAGTTGCTTGTAGGTCTGTGTACCCACATGTGCAGGTTGCCCATCCATTCCGCAGGTCTGTGTACCCACATGTGCAGGTTGCCTATCCCTGGGGCAGGTCTGTGTACTCACATTTGCAGGTTGCTTATCCCTGGGGCAGGTCTGTGTACTCACATTTGCAGGTTGCCTATCCCTGGGGCAGGTCTATGTACCCACATGTGCAGGTTGCCTATCCCTGGGGCAGGTCTGTGTACTCACATTTGCAGGTTGCCTATCCCTGGGGCAGGTCTATGTACCCACATGTGCAGGTTGCCTATCCCTGGGGCAGGTCTGCGTACTCACATGTGCAGGTTGCCTATCCCTGGGGCAGGTCTGCGTACCCACATGTGCAGGTTGCCTATCCCTGGGGCAGGTCTGTGTACTCACATGTGCAGGTTGACTATCCCTGGGGCAGGTCTGTGTACCCACATGTGCAGGTTGCCTATCCCTGGGGCAGGTCTGTGTACTCACATGTGCAGGTTGCCTATCCCTGGGGCAGGTCTGTGTACTCACATGTGCAGGTTGACTATCCCTGGGGCAGGTCTGCGTACCCACATGTGCAGGTTGCCTATCCCTGGGGCAGGTCTGTGTACCCACATGTGCAGGTTGCCTATCCCTGGGGCAGGTCTATGTACCCACATGTGCAGGTTGCCTATCCCTGGGGCAGGTCTGCGTACCCACATGTGCAGGTTGCCTATCCCTGGGGCAGGTCTATGTACCCACATGTGCAGGTTGCCTATCCCTGGGGCAGGTCTGCGTACCCACATGTGCAGGTTGCCTATCCATTCCGCAGGTCTATGTACCCACATGTGCAGGTTGCCTATCCCTGGGGCAGGTCTATGTACCCACATGTGCAGGTTGCCTATCCCTGGGGCAGGTCTGCATACCCACATGTGCAGGTTGCCTATCCCTGGGGCAGGTCTGTGTACCCACATGTGCAGGTTGCCTATCCCTGGGGCAGGTCTATGTACCCACATGTGCAGGTTGCCTATCCCTGGGGCAGGTCTGCGTACCCACATGTGCAGGTTGCCTATCCCTGGGGCAGGTCTATGTACCCACATGTGCAGGTTGCCTATCCCTGGGGCAGGTCTGCGTACCCACATGTGCAGGTTGCCTATCCCTGGGGCAGGTCTGTGTACTCACATGTGCAGGTTGCCTATCCCTGCCTTAAACAGTCTATCAACACCATGTGAGACTTCCCTCTCCGAGCCAGAATAACGTTAATACCATTCCAATGTCAACTCAAATGGCAGAGTAGTCGGTTAACTACTGCGTAACCTTTTGACCCCTGCTTTTTATTCTGGAATAGGGAATAACCTGTGACTCGTGTCTCCAACTACCTGCTGAAGGGTCAGAGGAAGTCAATCTGTGAAATAAATATTACAGCCACTCCAACAAAGAAGTAAATCACAGAGGGAGGTGAACGCTGTCCTCGCGGTGGCAGTGTGTGCGTGTGTGTGTGTACATAAATGTGTGTGTGTGTGTTGAGCGTACTTGCGTCTGTTTGAGTAAGAAAGGAGAGTGGGTTACAACAGCTGTTTTAAACATCCCATCACCCCTCCGCTCTCTTGCTCCTTCCTCGCTTCAAGGAAATAGAAACCGAGGCCCAGAAAACCCGGACAGCGTTTTGTACAGCCAAAGTACAGACAAAGTACAGCCAAAGTAAAAACCCTGAATCATTTTCATGAATTTGTTGTAGCTCTACAAACTACCGTGAAAAAGTTATGCCCGGGGGGCTGAGAAAGACAGTCACTGAATCGCTTCCCACAGTCCCACCAATGTTCTTATCAACTTTAGCCAACGAAACATGACCATGTAACTCACAACTAACTTCTACAAGCTGAAGCTAACGCATTTTGAGGATACTTCTCTGTTCCCTACCCTTTGCTGGGGGGGGGGGGGGGACACAGACAGAGAAACAGACACACAGAAACAGAGACACAGACACACAGACAGAGAAACAGACAGAGACACAGACACACAGACACACAGATACACAGAAACAGAGACACAGACACACAGACAGAGGCACAGACACACAGATACACAGAAACAGAGACACAGACACACAGACAGAGACACAGACACACAAACAGAGACACAGACACACAGATACACAGAAACAGAGACACAGACAGACAGACAGAGGCACAGACTCACAGATACAGAGACACAGACACACAGATACACAGAAACAGAGACACAGACACACAGATACACAGAAACAGAGACACAGACACACAGAAACAGAGACACAGACACACAGACAGAGAAACAGACAGAGACACAGACACACAGACACATAGATACACAGAAACAGAGACACAGACAGACAGACAGAGGCACAGACTCACAGATACAGAGACACAGACACACAGATACACAGAAACAGAGACACAGACACACAGATACACAGAAACAGAGACACAGACAGAGACACAGACACACAGAAACAGAGACACAGACACACAGATACACAGAAACAGAGACACAGACAGAGACAGAGACACACATATACACAGAAACAGAGTCAAAGACACACAGACACACAGACACACAGAAACAGAGACACAGACACACAGATACACAGAAACAGAGACACAGACACACAGATACACAGAAACAGAGACACTGACAGAGACACAGACACACAGATACACAGAAACAGAGACACAGACACACAGATACACAGAAACAGAGACACAGACACACAGATACACAGAAACAGAGACACAGACACACAGATACACAGACACACAGATATACAGCTAAGGTTTCACTAACATGGTGACTATTGGCCCAGCGCCGTCCGGGTTTGGCCGGGGTAGGCCGTCATTGTAAATAAGAATTTGTTCTTAAACTGACTTGTCTAGTTAAATAAAATAAAAAATTTAATCCTTTCCCGGTGGCTCTACTACCACTTCCGCGACCGTCTGAACACGGCAAACAGCGTGTTGGACCGATAGTACTGAATTTTCCAGTAACACTTAAAAGGTGTTTCCTGTTATAAAATGGCTTTGCCCATTTAACTTTAAATGAAAACGACTTTCTGGCAAAAATGGAAGGGCTTTGAGAGGATTGAAGAGTGGCCATCTGTTGAACCGTGCCAATCTTCCACTAGAGGGCACTACAGAAAAGTCCTATTCGCTTTGAGAGGAGTGGCCATCTGTTGAACCGTGCCAATCTTCCACTAGAGGGCACTACAGAAAAGTCCTATTTGCTTTGAGAGTAGTGGCCATCTGTTGAACCGTGCCAATCTTCCACTAGAGGGCACTACAGAAAAGTCCTATTCGCTTTGAGAGGAGTGGCCATCTGTTGAACCGTGCCAATCTTCCACTAGAGGGCACTACAGAAAGGTCCTATTCGCTTTGAGAGGAGTGGCCATCTGTTGAACGTGCCAATCTTCCACTAGAGGGCACTACAGAAAAGTCCTATTCGCTTTGAGAGGAGTGGCCATCTGTTGAACAGTGCCAATCTTCCACTAGAGGGCACTACAGAAAAGTCCTATTCGCTTTGAGAGGAGTGGCCATCTGTTGAACCGTGCCAATCTTCCACTAGAGGGCACTACAGAAAAGTCCTATTCGCTTTGAGAGGAGTGGCCATCTGTTGAACCGTGCCAATCTTCCACTAGAGGGCATTACAGAAAAGTCCCATTCTCTTTGAGAGGAGTGGCCATCTGTTGAACCGTGCCAATCAACCACTAGAGGGCACTACAGAAAAGTCCAATTCGCTTTGAGAGGAGTGGCCATCTGTTGAACCGTGCCAATCTTCCACTAGAGGGCACTACAGAAAAGTCCCATTCGCTTTGAGAGGAGTGGCCATCTGTTGAACAGTGCCATATCTTCCACTAGAGGGCACTACAGAAAAGTCCTATTCGCTTTGAGAGGAGTGGCCATCTGTTGAACCGTGCCAATCTTCCACTAGAGGGCACTACAGAAAAGTCCTATTTGCTTTGAGAGGAGTGGCCATCTGTTGAACCGTGCCAATCTTCCACTAGAGGGCACTACAGAAAAGTCCTACTCGCTTTGAGAGGAGTGGCCATCTGTTGAAACGTGCCAATCTTCCACTAGAGGGCACTACAGAAAAGTCCTATTTGGCGTGTGATAAATGTAAGGTTATACAGCTGTTATTCTATAGACTGGGATCAGTACTATACAGCTGTTATTCTATAGGCTGGGATCAGTACTACTGATCTGTTATTCTATAGGCTGGGATCAGTACTATACAGCTGTTATTCTATAGGTTGAGATCAGTACTATACAGCTGTTATTCTATAGGTTGAGATCAGTACTACTGATCTGTTATTCTATAGGCTGGGATCAGTACTATACAGCTGTTATTCTATAGGTTGAGATCAGTACTATACAGCTGTTATTCTATAGGTTACGATCAGTACTATACAGCTGTTATTCTATAGGTTGGGATCAGTACTATACAGCTGTTATTCTATAGGTTGGGATCAGTACTATAAAGCTGTTATTCTATATTTTGGGATCAGTACTATACAGCTGTTATTCTATAGGCTGGGATCAGTACTATACAGCTGTTATTCTATAGACTGGGATCAGTACTATACAGCTGTTATTCTATAGCCTGGGATCAGTACTATACAGCTGTTATTCTATAGGTTGGGATCAGTACTATACAGCTGTTATTCTATAGGCTGGGATCAGTACTATACAGCTGTTATTCTATAGGCTGGGATCAGTACTATACAGCTGTTATTCTATAGGCTGAGATCAGTACTATACAGCTGTTATTCTATAGGTTGAGATCAGTACTACTGATCTGTTATTCTATAGGCTGGGATCAGTACTATACAGCTGTTATTCTATAGGCTGGGATCAGTACTATACAGCTGGTATTCTATAGGTTGAGATCAGTACTATACAGCTGTTATTCTATAGTTTGAGATCAGTACTATACAGCTGTTATTCTATAGGTTGAGATCAGTACTATACAGCTGTTATTCTATAGGTGTGGATCAGTACTATACAGCTGTTATTCTATAGGCTGGGATCAGTACTATACAGCTGTTATTCTATAGGCTGGGATCAGTACTACTGATATGTTATTCTATAGGCTGGGATCAGTACTATACAGCTGTTATTCTATAGACTGGGATCAGTACTATACAGCTGTTATTCTATAGACTGGGATCAGTACTATACAGCTGTTATTCTATAGGCTGGGATCAGTACTATACAGCTGTTATTCTATAGGCTGGGATCAGTACTATACAGCTGTTATTCTATAGACTGGGATCAGTACTACTAATATGTTATTCTATAGGCTGGGATCAGTACTATACAGCTGTTATTCTATAGGCTGGGATCAGTACTATACAACTGTTATTCTCTAGGTTGGGATCAGTACTATACAGCTGTTATTCTATAGGCTGGGATCAGTACTATACAGCTGTTATTCTATAGGCTGGGATTAGTACTATACAGCTGTTATTCTATAGGCTGGGATCAGTACTATACAGCTGTTATTCTATAGGCTGAGATCAGTACTACTGATATGTTATTCTATAGACTGGGATCAGTACTACTGATATGTTATTCTATAGGCTGGGATCAGTACTATACAGCTGTTATTCTATAGACTGGGATCAGTACTATACAGCTGTTATTCTATAGACTGGGTGCAGTACTATACAGCTGTTATTCTATAGGCTGGGATCAGTACTATACAGCTGTTATTCTATAGACTGGGATCAGTACTACTAATATGTTATTCTATAGGTTGGGATCAGTACTATACAGCTGTTATTCTATAGACTGGGTGCAGTACTATACAGCTGTTATTCTATAGGCTGGGATCAGTACTATACAGCTGTTATTCTATAGGCTGGGATCAGTACTATACAACTGTTATTCTATAGGTTGGGATCAGTACTATACAGCTGTTATTCTATAGGCTGGGATCAGTACTATACAGATGTTATTCTATAGGCTGGGATTAGTACTATACAGCTGTTATTCTATAGGCTGGGATCAGTACTATACAGCTGTTATTCTATAGGCTGAGATCAGTACTACTGATCTGTTATTCTATAGGCTGGGATCAGTACTATACAGCTGTTATTCTATAGGTTGAGATCAGTACTATACAGCTGTTATTCTATAGGTGTGGATCAGTACTATACAGCTGTTATTCTATAGACTGGGATCAGTACTACTGATATGTTATTCTATAGACTGGGATCAGTACTACTGATATGTTATTCTATGGGCTGGGATCAGTACTATACAGCTGTTATTCTATAGACTGGGATCAGTACTATACAGCTGTTATTCTATAGACTGGGATCAGTACTATACAGCTGTTATTCTATAGGCTGGGATCAGTACTATACAGCTGTTATTCTATAGACTGTGATCAGTGCTATACAGCTGTTATTCTATAGGCTGGGATCAGTACTACTGATCTGTTATTCTATAGGCTGGGATCAGTACTACTGATATGTTATTCTATAGGCTGGGATCAGTACTATACAGCTGTTATTCTATAGGCTGGGATCAGTACTATACAGCTGTTATTCTATAGGCTGGGATCAGTACTATACAGCTGTTATTCAATAGGCTGGGATCAGTACTATACAGCTGTTATTCTATAGGCTGGGATCAGTACTATACAGCTGTTATTATATAGGCTGGGATCAGTACTATACAGCTGTTTTCTATAGGCTGGGATCAGTACTATACAGCTGTTATTCTATAGGTTGAGATCAGTACTATACAGCTGTTATTCTATAGGTTGAGATCAGTACTACTGATCTGTTATTCTATAGGCTGGGATCAGTACTATACAGCTGTTATTCTATAGGTTGAGATCATTACTATACAGCTGTTATTCTATAGGTTGAGATCAGTACTATACAGCTGTTATTCTATAGGTTGAGATCAGTACTATACAGCTGTTATTCTATAGGCTGGGATCAGTACTATACAGCTGCTATTCTATAGGCTGGGATCAGTACTATACTGCTGTTATTCTATAGGCTGGGATCAGTACTATACAGCTGTTATTCTATAGGTTGGGATCAGTACTATACAGCTGTTATTCTATAGGCTGGGATCAGTACTATACAGCTGTTATTCTATAGGCTGGGATCAGTACTATACAGCTGTTATTCTATAGGTTGGGATCAATACTATACAGCTGTTATTCTAAAGGCTGGGATCAGTACTATACAGCTGTTATTCTATAGGCTGGGATCAGTACTATACAGCTGTTATTCTATAGGCTGGGATCAGTACTATACAGCTGTTATTCTATAGGTTGGGATCAGTACTATACAGCTGTTATTCTATAGGTTGGGATCAGTACTATACAGCTGTTATTCTATAGGTGTGGATCAGTACTATACAGCTGTTATTCTATAGGCTGGGATCAGTACTATACAGCTGTTATTCTATAGGCTGGGATCAGTACTATACAGCTGTTATTCTATAGGCTGGGATCAGTACTATACAGCTGTTATTCTATAGGTTGAGATCAGTACTATACAGCTGTTATTCTATAGGTTGGGATCAGTACTATACAGCTGTTATTCTATAGGTTGGGATCAGTACTATACAGCTGTTATTCTATAGGTGTGGATCAGTACTATACAGCTGTTATTCTATAGGCTGGGATCAGTACTATACAGCTGTTATTCTATAGGCTGGGATCAGTACTATACAGCTGTTATTCTATAGGCTGGGATCAGTACTATACAGCTGTTATTCTATAGGTTGAGATCAGTACTATACAGCTGTTATTCTATAGGTTGAGATCAGTACTACTGATCTGTTATTCTATAGGCTGGGATCCGTACTATACAGCTGTTATTCTATAGGCTGGGATCAGTACTATACAGCTGTTATTCTATAGGCTGGGATCAGTACTATACAGCTGTTATTCTATAGGCTGAGATCAGTACTATACAGCTGTTATTCTATAGGCTGGGATCAGTACTATACAGCTGTTATTCTATAGGTTGGGATCAGTACTATACAGCTGTTATTCTATAGGTTGGGATCAGTACTATACAGCTGTTATTCTATAGGCTGGGATCAGTACTATACAGCTGTTATTCTATAGGTTGGGATCAATACTATACAGCTGTTATTCTAAAGGCTGGGATCAGTACTATACAGCTGTTATTCTATAGGCTGGGATCAGTACTATACAGCTGTTATTCTATAGGTTGGGATCAGTACTATACAGCTGTTATTCTATAGGTTGGGATCAGTACTATACAGCTGTTATTCTATAGGTGTGGATCAGTACTATACAGCTGTTATTCTATAGGCTGGGATCAGTACTATACAGCTGTTATTCTATAGGCTGGGATCAGTACTATACAGCTGTTATTCTATAGGCTGGGATCAGTACTATACAGCTGTTATTCTATAGGTTGAGATCAGTACTATACAGCTGTTATTCTATAGGTTGAGATCAGTACTACTGATCTGTTATTCTATAGGCTGGGATCCGTACTATACAGCTGTTATTCTATAGGCTGGGATCAGTACTATACAGCTGTTATTCTATAGGCTGGGATCAGTACTATACAGCTGTTATTCTATAGGCTGAGATCAGTACTACTGATCTGTTATACTATAGGCTGGGATCAGTACTATACAGCTGTTATTCTATAGGCTGGGATCAGTACTATACAGCTGTTATTCTATAGGCTGGGATCAGTACTACGGATCTGTTATTATATAGGCTGGGATCAGTACTATACAGCTGTTATTCTATAGGCTGGGATCAGTACTATACAGCTGTTATTCTATAGGCTGGGATCAGTACTATACAGCTGTTAATCTATAGGTTGAGATCAGTACTATACAGTTAGGATCATACAGCTGTTGTAAGAGCGCATTTTCCACTGGCTGTCCACTGGTCTCAAAAACAATGATTGATAGGCGGCTTAAACGTTTTCAATTCAACCACTATTGGGTTAAAATACACACATACATTTGTGAACAGACATCCACAACAACCACAACCCATAAGCCGCAAATAGCTAAATGAGTGAGCAGCAGTATGATTCACATCAATGTAGATATCATTAATACTGGCTAAATGAGTGAGCAGCAGTGTGATTCACATCAATGTAGATATCATTAATACTGGCTAAATGAGTGAGCAGCAGTGTGATTCACATCAATGTAGATATCATTAATACTGGCTAAATGAGTGAGCAGCAGTGTGATTCACATCAATGTAGATATCATTAATACTGGCTAAATGAGTGAGTAACTTTTGGACAGCAGTCGCACCATTGGAAGACATAGCTTGGACTGTAGCCTACAAAAACCTGTTCCTGCTCCTTTCCAGCGATCCATCAAAACACATTTGATGTGTTATCATAGTGGTCTCCGATTGGTGGTCATCATTTGGTGTGTCATCATAGTGGTCTCCGATTGGTGGTCATCATTTGGTGTGTCATCATAGTGGTCTCCGATTGGTGGTCATCATTTGGTGTGTCATCATAGTGGTCTCCGATTGGTGGTCATCATTTGGTGTGTCATCATAGTGGTCTCCGATTGGTGGTCATCATTTGGTGTGTCATCATAGTGGTCTCCGATTGGTGGTCATCATTTGGTGTGTCGTCATAGTGGTCTCTGATTGGTGGTCATCATTTGGGTGTCATCATAGTGGTCTCGGATTGGTGGTCAGACTCGCTCAGGCAGAAAACCCTAACCCTAACCCCTTTTGTCAATGCTGGTTTGAAAAAAAAATTCTCGCAAACATCCTTTCTGAATTTAAAAGTAATCCTAGAAGTAATTATCTTTTTTTTTTTAAAGTATCTGTAATCTGATTACATTATTATTGCAGGTAACATTACTCTCCAATCCTGCATCCCCCCCTAGCTACCTATATGTCTTGACTGGGAGAGGAGATGAATGGCCTTATCTATGACCAGAGCTCATATCGTGAATGGGGTGCCTTTTGGGACACAACCTGTAACATTTGGATATGTGACACTCATACAGGCCTAGATGGAACCAATAAATACAACACATTGCTGCCTTCAGATCAGACGCCTCCTATAGACCCAAAGCCCTTCAGATCAGACACCTCCTATAGACCCAAAGCCCTTCAGATCAGACTCCTCCTATAGACCCAAAGCCCTTCAGATCAGACTCCTCCTATAGACCCAAAGCCCTTCAGATCAGACACCTCCTATAGACCCAAAGCCCTTCAGATCAGACTCCTCCTATAGACCCAAAGCCCTTTAGATCAGACACCTCCTATAGACCCAAAGCCCTTCAGATCAGACGCCTCCTATAGACCCAAAGCCCTTCAGATCAGACACCTCCTATAAGACCCAAAGCCCTTCAGATCAGACACCTCCTATAGACCCAAAGCCCTTCAGATCAGACTCCTCCTATAGACCCAAAGCCCTTCAGATCAGACACCTCCTATAAGACCCAAAGCCCTTCAGATCAGACACCTCCTATAGACCCGAAGCCCTTCAGATCAGACCCCTACTATAAGACCCAAAGCCCTTCAGATCAGACACCTCCTATAGACCCAAAGCCCTTCAGATCAGACTCCTCCTATAGAACCAAAGCCCTTCAGATAAGACTCCTCCTATAGACCCAAAGCCCTTCAGATCAGACCCCTCCTATAAGACCCAAAGCCCTTCAGATCAGACTCCTCCTATAGACCCAAAGCCCTTCAGATCAGACTCCTCCTATAGACCCAAAGCCCTTCAGATCAGACTCCTCCTATAGACCCAAAGCCCTTCAGATCAGACACCTCCTATAGACCCAAAGCCCTTCAGATCAGACTCCTCCTATAAGACCCAAAGCCCTTCAGATCAGACACCTCCTATAGACCCAAAGCCCTTCAGATCAGACGCCTCCTATAGAGCCAAAGCCCTTCAGATCAGACACCTCCTATAAGACCCAAAGCCCTTCAGATCAGACACCTCCTATAAGACCCAAAGCCCTTCAGATCAGACACCTCCTATAGACCCAAAGCCCTTCAGATCAGACGCCTCCTATAGAGCCAAAGCCCTTCAGATCAGACACCTCCTATAGACCCAAAGCCCTTTAGATCAGACACCTCCTATAGACCCAAAGCCCTTCAGATCAGACACCTCCTATAGACCCAAAGCCCTTCAGATCAGACACCTCCTATAGACCCAAAGCCCTTCAGATCAGACACCTCCTATAAGACCCAAAGCCCTTCAGATCAGACACCTCCTATAAGACCCAAAGCCCTTCAGATCAGACGCCTCCTATAGACCCAAAGCCCTTCAGATCAGACCCCTCCTATAAGACCCAAAGCCCTTCAGATCAGACACCTCCTATAAGACCCAAAGCCCTTCAGATCAGACACCTCCTATAAGACCCAAAGCCCTTCAGATCAGACACCTCCTATAGACCCAAAGCCCTTCAGATCAGACACCTCCTATAAGACCCAAAGCCCTTCAGATCAGACACCTCCTATAGACCCAAAGCCCTTCAGATCAGACTCCTCCTATAGACCCAAAGCCCTTTAGATCAGACACCTCCTATAGACCCAAAGCCCTTCAGATCAGACACCTCCTATAAGACCGAAAGCCCTTCAGATCAGACTCCTCCTATAGACCCAAAGCCCTTTAGATCAGACACCTCCTATAAGACCGAAAGCCCTTCAGATCAGACACCTCCTATAAGACCCAAAGCCCTTCAGATCAGACACCTCCTATAAGACCCAAAGCCCTTCAGATCAGACACCTCCTATAAGACCCAAAGCCCTTCAGATCAGACACCTCCTATAAGACCCAAAGCCCTTCAGATCAGACACCTCCTATAAGACCCAAAGCCCTTTAGATCAGACACCTCCTATAGACCCAAAGCCCTTTAGATCAGACACCTCCTATAGACCCAAAGCCCTTTAGATCAGACACCTCCTATAGACCCAAAGCCCTTTAGATCAGACACCTCCTATAGACCCAAAGCCCTTCAGATCAGACACCTCCTATAGACCCAAAGCCCTTCAGATCAGACACCTCCTATAGATCCAAAGCCCTTCAGATCAGACACCTCCTATAGACCCAAAGCCCTTCAGATCAGACACCTCCTATAAGACCCAAAGCCCTTCAGATCAGACACCTCCTATAGACCCAAAGCCCTTTAGATCAGACACCTCCTATAGACCCAAAGCCCTTTAGATCAGACACCTCCTATAGACCCAAAGCCCTTTAGATCAGACACCTCCTATAAGACCCAAAGCCCTTCAGATCAGACACCTCCTATAAGACCCAAAGCCCTTGAACGGGAAAATTATTAACCACAAACAAAATACTGTCAAATAAAAAGAGATAAAGTCAAGTAGGAGTTTCTGGAACACTGGCCGTTCTCTTCTTCCAAAGCTTCGGAAAATAAACAAGAAATAAGAGCCCAAGCTGGCAGCAAGTTAAAATCAAACAGTATAAAACACATATAATATATCAAGGCTTAAATAGAAAACCATATGCAGGTGCAGTAAATTCACTGTGTATGTAAATGAACATAAAAGAGATGAGATCTGGCTGGATCTTGAGTTAGTCTCGTCTGGCTTTAGGACTGGAGTAGAATGGGACAGGAACAAGCACACACACACACACACACACACACACACACACACACACACACACACACACACACACACACACACACACACACACATCCACTATTTGGATGAAATTAAATCCAAAAAGTAGGCTCAGATGTTTAGGTATCACACGGACACACACGCTAGCTCGAGAGGAGTTTACCAGATAGTTTGCGAGAGACGGAATAAGATCCATCGTCGGCACTCACCGTTTTTACAATAGGTATAAAAGTCATGACATTAAATAGGCCTTTGTCTCTCCGCCAACAGATTCTGTTTCAGTCCAGATTAAACACCGTCACACTAACACACCTGAAAACATTTCCAGGACACGGTGCACCACAGGACCCAGTTTAGATCTTTTACAACAATAATACCAGTAATACCGGCCTGATGATTCTACGAACTTGAGAGACAGACACACAGAGAGAGAGTGAGAGAGAGAAAAAGAGAGAGACACAGAGAGAGACACACACACACGCAGAGAGAGAGAAAGAGAGAGAGACCGAGACAGAGAGAGACACAGAGAGAGACACACACACACAGAGAGAGAAAGAGAGAGAGACCGAGACAGAGAGAGACCGAGACAGAGAGAGACAGGGAGAGAGACACACACACACACACAGAGAGAAAGAGAGAGAAAGAGAGAGAGACCGAGACAGAGAGAGACACAGAGAAAGAGAGAGAGACTGAGACAGAGAGAGACACAGAGAGAGAGAGAGAGAAAGAGAGAGAGACCGAGACAGAGAGAGACACGGAGAGAGACACACACACAGAGAGAGAAAGAGATAGAGACCGAGACATAGAGAGACACAGAGAGAGAGACCGAGACCGACAGACAGACAGACAGACAGACAGACAGAGATGACCCCATCGCCATAACCTGCCTGCTGAGTTTTTGGGAGTCAGACAGACAGACAACCCCATCTCTGTAACCTTCCTGTCAACCTTAAAACACAGCTGAAGGAAAAGCTCCTCAATCAGACAGACTTTAGAATATTTCTGTATATCAATCTACACTATAATCATCTGATGGATTTGGAATGATGATACCGTAGAAACACAATGATCTTGTTCCAGAGAAAATCAAGTCTCGATGAGATCCAATATTTATCTGGGTGTGGACTGTGGACGCAGACGAGACAGAAACTAGACAGAATCACAGGATCTAGCCAAGGAGTACGGACAAGATAAAGTCGGCTTCCAAAATGGCACCCTATTCCCTCGTACTGCACTACTGTTGATCTAAAATGGCACCCTATTCCATCATACTGCACTACTGGTGATCCAAAATGGCACCCTATTCCCTCATATTGCACTACTGGTGATCCAAAATGGCACCCTATTCCCATGAAGTGCACTACTGTTGATCCAAAATGGCACCCTATTCCCATGTAGTGCACTAATGTTGATCCAAAATGGCACCCTGTTCTCTTGTAGTGCACTACTGTTGATCCAAAATGGCACCCTATTCCATCATACTGCACTACTGGTGATCCAAAATGGCGCCCTAATCCCTCATATTGCACTACTGTTGATCCAAAATGGCACCCTATTACCATGTAGTGCACTACTGTTGATCCAAAATGGCACCCTATTCCCATGTAGCGCACCACTGTTGATCCAAAATGGCACCCGGTTCTCTTGTAGTGCACTACTGTTGATCCAAAATGGCACCCAGTTCTCTTGTAGTGCACTACTGTTGATCACGGACCATTTGTGAAAATCACTTAGACAGGATAGTAGACATGGACAGGAGACATGTTGGAAACGTCTCTGCCACAACACACTTGTTTCACACAGACCACCTGTCAAGCCAATGGTTGATTGAGACAGGTGGGTCCACACCAAAGTGTCGCATGTCATGATGACTCAACTGTCTCGATCAAGGAGAGCACATTTGAAATAGACAAAATGGTGGCGTTGGATTACTTCATGGAGCAGAACATGTATTTTAATGACGGAGCGTTTTCTAAATAAAAACAAACCAGCTGCAACTGGACAGCTTAGAATATACATGTTTGGCCAAATCAAGAACTCAAAATCAAATGACATTTTATTGGTCACATACACATGGTTAGCATTTGTTATTGCGAGTGTAGTGAAATGCTTTTTGCTTCTTGATCCAACAGTGCAGGAGTATCTAACAGGTAATATCTTAACAATTCCACAACAAAACCTAATATGTAACAAATTCCACAACAAAACCTAATTACACACATTCTAGTAAAGGAATGGGATGAGAAAATATAAATATATGGTTGAGTAGTGACAGAGTGGCTGAGATGCAATAGATAGTGAAGGATATAGTATACACATGAGATGAGTAATGCGAGATATGTAAACATTCTTAAAAGGTGGCATTGTTTAAAGTGACTATTGTTCCATTTATTAAAGTGGCCAATGATATCAAGTCTGTATGGAGCTGCCTGTCTGTGTTAGTGGTGGCAATTGCCGTACCTGCCGGTGATACAGCCGACAGGATGCTCTCGATTGTGCATCTGTAAAAGTTTGTGAGGGTTTTCGTTGACCAGCCACATTTTTTCAGCCTCCTGAGGTCGAAGAGGCGCTGTTACGCCTTCTTCACCACACTGTCTGTGTGCGTGGACCATTTCAGTTTGTCGATGATATGTACACCGAGGAACTTAAAACTTTCCACCTTCCCCACTACTGTCCCGTCGATGTAGATAGGGGAGTGCTCCATTTTCTGTTTCTTGAAGTCCACAATCATCTCTTTTGTTTTTCTGACGTTGAGTTGTGAGGTTATTTTCCTGACACCACACTCCGAGGGCCCTCACCTCCTCCCTGTAGGCTGTCTCGTCGTTGTTGGTAATCAAGCTTACCACTGTAGTGTCGTCTGCAAACTCGATGATTGAGTTGGAGGCGTGCATGGCCACACAGTCATGGGTGAACAGGGAGTACAGGAGAGGGCTCAGAACGCACCCTTGTGGGGCCCCAATGTTGAGGATCAGCGGAGTGGAGGTGTTGTTTCCTACCTTAACCACCAGGGGGCGGCCTGTCAGGAAGTCCAGGACCCAGTTGCGCAGGGCGGGGTTCAGACCCAGGGTCTCGAGATTAATGACGAGTTTGGAGGATATTATGGTGTTAAATGCTGAGCTGTAGTCAATGAGCAGCATTCTTACATAGGTGTTCCTCTTGTCCAGATGGGATAAGGCAGTGTGCAGTGTGATGGCGATTGCATCGTCTGTGGAACTATTTGAGCGGTAGGCAATTTGGAGTGGGTCTAGGGTGTCAGGTAGGATGGAGGTGATATGATCCTTGACTAGTCTCTCAAAACACTTCATGATGACAGAAGTGAGTGCGATAGTCATTTAGTTCAGTTACCTTAGCTTTCTTGGGAACAGGAACAATGGTGGCCATCTTGAAGCATGTGGGGACAGCAGACTGGTATAGGGATTGATTGAATGTGCTCGTAAACACAACAGCCATCTGGTCTGTGTATGCTCTGAGGACGCAGCTGGGGATGTCGTCTGGGCCGGCAGCCTTGTTAGGGTTAACACGTTGAAATGTTTTACTCACGTCGGCCACGGAGAAGGAGAGCCCACAGTCTTTGGTAGTATCGCCAATGCCAGGTTAGTTGGAAAATCTATGGCAACGTTTTGTAGAGGCAAACCTGTACCAAAAATATGTGGTTACATCACATGATCTGGTGTACAATCTGCGTCTACACTAACATAAGATACAAGAGGATGTCATCACTTTTAAGTCATGTTATCCAACGTCATTAAATGTGGTTTCTGGATGGTTGGCCGCTGAGTAGGCCCTATGTATTTTCAATCAATCAATCAATCAATCAATCAAAAACCATAAACTCATTGAAACAAATCAGAAAGTACCTGAAAAAAAGACATATTGAAGACAAAGGCTCCAATATATTGTAGATTTTATTTTTTTAAGTGCAGCAATTTGTTAAAGTCATGTCAAAGCCAACAAAGTCTGTTAGATTTCTGCACAATATTACAAGACTTTTCATGATCATATTGATAGAGCTTAGTGATCTGATATTAAAATATGTCACATGGCAGCATTGGCTTGTATTCAACAACAATAAGATTATCATAAAGGTCAGATTAGTTCCCAGAAAACGTTACGATTCGTAGCTATTCCATTTCTGAGCTGTATTCCACTGCTTGTGGCCAGGAAAAAGCGGTTAAAACCGGTATCTCTGAAATTCGAAAGAGCAATGGCAATGCACACAAGGCTGCATTGTGTGACCAATACTACAGTCAGCAGGAACCAAGTATCAGTCCCGGAAGTGACTGAATCTCTTAATCTTCTTTTCCTCGGGATTACCAATGTTATATGTTGTTGTGTGAACGCTTTCTCTCAGCCTTCATTTGTGTCCGCTCACTATACCAAGCCGTTGAGAAGACTACACTATTGGGTTGGTGTTACTGAATTCATGCATTCACCATTGGCCATAGCTTGTATCTGATTGGGTCATTAACAAACCTTGATTGAGTCATTAAAGTCCACGCCCTCACAGTTGTGTATGGAGCATAGCCATTAAAACACGGGCTACGTTACGAACGATTTTACGTTCCCGGAAACATTTGTTTGAACGGAAACTGTACTGAACGACCAGTTAAAAAATACACCCCATGTAGCTATTGCTCAAACACAGACCAAACAGAAGCTTACCTTTGTAAGATGTTTGCTGTTTGGTGAAAACGTTGTGTAAAATAAACCTTGTGACTCTCGGGGCTGGTGATCAATAACGGTAGGTCACAGGCAGACAAAGAAGATATCCTCATGATCTTTGGAGTCCCAGCTTTCGGGGTGCACAGTGGTTCTTCCTTTAAACGTTTCAGCGTACTGCAGCACACCTTTGCCGGGTGCCGCAGAATTCTTCAGCCATTGTTTCCAGAATTATGCAATTTACCACAATCTGCCACCATCTACCACAATCTGCCACCATCTACCACAATCTGCCACCATCTACCACAATCTGCCACCATCTACCACAATCTGCCACCATCTACCACAATCTGCCACCATCTACCACAAATGGCATAAGCTCAAAACTTTCAAAGGAAGAAGCACAGTGTCAACATATTCCGGGTTTATTGTCATTTATGCTTCACAACGCTAACCGGAATGTAGGTAGCAGCCATCTTGAAATGAGATCATCGACTGCTTCCAATATAGATGTATTAATGCTGTGAGCCAGGATCATTCTGCTTCCAATATAGATGTATTCATGCTGTGAGCCAGGATCATTCTGCCTCCACTATAGATGTATTCATGCTGTGAGCCAGGATCATTCTGCTTCCAATATAGATGTATTCATGCTGTGAGCCAGGATCATTCTGCTTCCACAAGAAATGTATTCATGCTGTGAGCCAGGATCATTCTGCCTCCAATATAGATGTATTCATGCTGTGAGCCAGGATCATTCTGCTTCCAATATAGATGTATTAATGCTGTGAGCCAGGATTATTCTGCCTCCACTATAAATGTATTAATGCTTTGACCCAGGATCATTCTAACTCCACTATAGATGTATTCATGCTGTGAGCCAGGATCATTCTGCTTCCAATATAGATGTATTCATGCTGTGAGCCAGGATCATTCTGCCTCCAATATAGATGTATTAATGCTGTGAGCCAGGATCATTCTGCCTCCACTATAAATGTATTAATGCTGTGAGCCAGGATCATTCTGCCTCCACTATAGATGTATTAATGCTGTGAGCCAGGATCATTCTGCCTCCAATATAGATGTATTAATGCTGTGAGCCAGGATCATTCTGCTTCCAATATAGATGCATTCATGCTGTGAGCCAGGATCATTCTGCCTCCACTATAAATGTATTAATGCTGTGAGCCAGGATCATTCTGCTTCCAATATAGATGTATTCATGCTGTGAGCCAGGATCATTCTGCCTCCACTATAAATGTATTCATGCTGTGAGCCAGGATCATTCTGCTTCCAATATAGATGTATTCATGCTGTGAGCCAGGATCATTCTGCCTCCACCATAAATGTATTAATGCTGTGAGCCAGGATCATTCTGCCTCCACTATAAATGTATTCATGCTGTGAGCCAGGATCATTCTGCCTCCACTATAGATGTATTCATGCTGTGAGCCAGGATCATTCTGCCTCCACTATAGATGTATTAATGCTGTGAGCCAGGATCATTCTGCCTTCACTATATATGTATTAAGGCTGTGAGCCAGGATCATTCTGCCTCCAATATAGATGTATTCAGACTGTGAGCCAGGATCATTCTGCCTTCACTATAGATGTATTCATGCTGTGAGCCAGGATCATTCTGCCTACACTATACATGTATTAATGCTGTGAGCCAGGATCATTCTGCTTCCAATATAAATGTATTAATGCTGTGAGCCAGGATCATTCTGCTTCCAATATAGATGTATTAATGCTGTGAGCAAGGATCATTCTGCTTCCACTATAGATGTATTAATGCTGTGAGCCAGGATCATTCTGCTTCCAATATAGATGTATTAATGCTGTGAGCCAGGATCATTCTGCCTTCCACTATAGATGTATTCATGCTGTGAGCCAGGATCATTCTGCTTCCAATATAGATGTATTCATGCTGTGAGCCAGGATCATTCTGCCTCCACTATAGATGTATTCATGCTGTGAGCCAGGATCATTCTGCCTCCACTATAGATGTATTCATGCTGTGAGCCAGGATCATTCTGCCTCCACTATAGATGTATTCATGCTGTGAGCCAGGATCATTCTGCCTCCACTATAGATGTATTAATACTGTGAGCCAGGATCATTCTGCTTCCAATATAGATGTATTAATGCTGTGAGCCAGGATCATTCTGCTTCCAATATAGATGTATTAATGCTGTGAACCAGGATCATTCTGCCTCCACTATAAATGTATTAATGCTGTGAGCCAGGATCATTCTGCCTCCACTATAAATGTATTAATGCTGTGAACCAGGATCATTCTGCCTCCACTATAAATGTATTAATGCTGTGAGCCAGGATCATTCTGCCTCCACTATAAATGTACTAATGCTGTGAGCCAGGATCATTCTGCCTCCACTATAAATGTATTCATGCTGTGAGCCAGGATCATTCTGCTTCCAATATAGATGTATTCATGCTGTGAGCCAGGATCATTCTGCCTCCACCATAAATGTATTAATGCTGTGAGCCAGGATCATTCTGCCTCCACTATACATGTATTAATGCTGTGAGCCAGGATCATTCTGCCTCCACTATAGATGGGAGGCAGATTTGGGGTGTTCCATTTGCAACAAGCCCTGGGACCTGCTCATCTCATCCATACAGTGTGATAACAAAGCAATGATTTTTACCCAAGCAATATGGGGAAGATGAGGGCATCACCGTGTGTGACTTTGACCATAGGACTCTGGTCTAAAGTAGTGCACTATGTAGTGAATAGGGTGCCATTGGGTCCTGGTCTAAAGTAGTGCACGATGTAGGGAATAGGCTGCCTTTGGGTCCTGGTCTAAAGTAGTGCACTATGTAGGTAATAGGCTGCCATTTGTGACACATCCAAATATGTATGGAGACAATGAAAGCATGAAAGGATATCTGTTAAAATCGCTAGCTGCCACACAGACTTCTTCAACTTGTAACTTCTCATGGAGCACAACCGAGTTTAGGGAACCGTATGTAGTAGGAGAAAATATTGATACTAAAAGAGAACTGTGCGTAACTGGCTAAACAATAGTGTATCTGTGAAATAAAACATGACTGATGGCAATCAAACAAAGAGATTGTTTACGTCCCCAAAAGAGCACCCTAATCCCTATCCCCTATGTAGTGCACTACCCATAGGGCTCAAGTCAAAGTAGTGCACTATAGGGACAATGGCGAGGTTTAGGATGCAATTTACATGGAGCAACATGGAGCAACATGGAGCAACATGGAGCAGCATGGAGCAGCATGGAGCAGCATGGAGCATTATGGAGAAGCATGGTAGCAGCATGGAGCAGCATGGAGCAGGAAGGAGCAGCATGGAGCAGCATGGAGCAGCATGGAGCAGGAAGGAGCAGCATGGAGCAGTATGGAGCAGCATGGAGCAGGAAGGAGCAGCATAGAGCATTACGGAGCAACATGGAGCAGCATGGAGCAGCATGGAGCAACATTGAGCGACATGGAGCAAGCAGGAGCAACATGGAGCAACATGGAGCAGCATACTGTCTGTGGTGTGTGTCTGTGGTGTGTGTCTGTGTGTGTCTGGGTGTGTCTGGGGTGTCTGGGGTGTCTGGGGTGTCTGGGGGTGTGTGTGTGTGTGTGTGTGTGTCTGGGTGTGTGTCTGGGTGTGTGTCTGGGTGTGTATCTGTGTGTGTATCTGTGTGTGTCTGGGCGTGTCTGGGGGTGTCTGGGGGTGTGTGTGTGTGTGTGTCTGGGTGTGTGTCTGGGTGTGTGTCTGGGTGTGTGTCTGGGTGTGTATCTGTGTGTGTCTGGGTGTGTCTGGGCGTGTGTGTGTGTCTGGGTGTGTCTGTGTCTGGGTGTGTCTGGGTGTGTGTGTGTGTGTCTGGGTGTGTCTGGGTGTGTGTGTGTGTGTCTGGGTGTGTGTCTGGGTGTGTGTGTGTGTGTCTGTGTGTGTGTGTGTGTGTCTGGGTGTGTGTCTGGGTGTGTCTGGGCATGTGTGTGTGTGTCTGGGTGTGTCTGGGCGTGTGCCTGGGTGTGTGAATCTGACAGTGACATCTCCACTCTCAGACAGCCACAGTTTCCACGCGCCCAGACAAACTTCCACACGTCCAGACAAACTTCCACACGCCCAGACAAACTTCCACACGCCCAGACAAACTTCCACACGCCCAGACAAACTTCCACACGCCCAGACAAACTTCCACACGCCCAGACAAACTTCCACACGCCCAGACAAACTTCCACACGCCCAGACAAACTTCCACACGCCCAGACAAACTTCCACACACCCAGACAAACTTCCACACGTCCAGACAAACTTCCACACGCCCAGACAAACTTCCACACGCCCAGACAAACTTCCACACGCCCAGACAAACTTCCACACGCCCAGACAAACTTCCACACGCCCAGACAAACTTCCACACGCCCAGACAAACTTCCACACGCCCAGACAAACTTCCACACGTCCAGACAAACTTCCACACGCCCAGACAAACTTCCACACGCCCAGACAAACTTCCACACGCCCAGACAAACTTCCACACGCCTGACTGGTGAAGTTTGGACTGTTCTATCGATTCCAATGCAACAGAGAAGTACAATCAAACGCAGCTAAAATATTTTTTTAATGATTTTACAATAGTATTTGAACCCAGGCCTGTCTGAATAAATAATTGAAGTGTTACGATAGCCTTTAATTATGTAAAATCATGGAATCAATCACTTCCAGGTTTATTTTTAATGGTTCAGTCAATGCATAAAAAAGAAACAGTTTTTTGATATACATTTAAAGTTTTTACATCAGGCTTGTAAGTATTTTCCTGTCAGTCAAGTGTTACAAAAGTCAAATATACTGAAACAAAAATATAAAACGCAACAATTTCAACGATTTTACTGAGTTACATTTCATATAAGGAAATCAGTCAATTGAAATAAATGCATTAGGCCCTAATCTATGATTTTTACATGACTGGGCAGGGGCGCCAGCCAATGGTGGGCATGGGCCCACCCACTGGGTATTCAAGTCCCCTGAAAGCTACAGAACTCTCAAACCATGTGTAAAATAATCTTCCAATCAAAGTGGATTTTTTTTGCTCCGTTATTGTATTCCTTTGAAAGCCCCTTTAAACACACACTTTAATAACTTTAATAACAGAGATTGCATTATATACAGTACATATGCTACCATCACAAAAAATATACAGTGGGGAGAACAAGTGTTCGATATATACTGTATCTAGCTTCAACAAAAAAGGTTTGGCAACCACAAAATGCTTTTTCTTTCTTTCTTTCAGATCGCTAAACGAGGTAAGAAAGCTAAAAAAAGCCCAAACAGTTAATATTTTGTGTTACTTCATACTCTAAAGTCCTCATATTTACCCACAATAGTTCAAACATCTTTCTAAGGGCTAGATAGTCTAAGAAATATCAACTTCTGTGGAAAAAGTATACAATCTTTTTTTATATATATAAAAGAATGGTAATGTACACAATATTGAAAATGCCCAGTGGTTTTGCATAATTATTTGATTGGATCAATGAATCTTTCTCTGGTTTTCATCTCTATAGGCCTGTAAAACACACACACACACACACACACACACACACACACACACACAGATGAAAACACTAAATCAGTCTCCTTAGAAACCAAGATTCAGATGCAAGCAATTCAACAACCGCTAATAAGGAATAATAGCCTGAGCCATTACAATAAAACAGACTTTAATATTTGAACATGTCAAACATAAAAATGAGGGGAAAAATGAGAATGAATCCTGGTTGATTGGTTGAGTTTGGACCGAGAGAGAGGGGTAAATCCAGAGGGCGATATTTCAAGCTATAAATTCTGGGAGATGAGTGATAGGGGAACCGTGACATCAGCACCCAGCATTGGGGGTTTGGGTCGAGTGTCATGGTTACAGCATTGGATTGTTGGTGATTTGTCATGGTTACCATTGCAGTGTTAGGTCATGGCATCTCAGATAGCCAAAGCTCTCTCTCTCTCTCTCTCTCTCTCTCTCTCTCTCTCTCTCTCTCTCTCTCTCTCTCTCTCTCTCTCTCTCTCTCTCTCTCTCTCTCTCTCTCTCTCTCTCTCTCTCTCTCTCTCTCTCTCTCTCTCTCTCTCTCTCTCTCTCTCTCTCTCTCTCTCTCTCTCTCTCTCTCTCTCTCTCTCTCTCTCTCTCTCTCTCTCTCTCTCTCTCTCTCTCTCTCTCTCTCTCTCTCTCTCTCTCTCTCTCTCTCTCTCTCTCTCTCTCTCTCTCTCTCTCTCTCTCTCTCTCTCTCTCTCTCTCTCTCTCTCTCTCTCTCTCTCTCTCTCTCTCTCTCTCTCTCTCTCTCTCTCTCTCTGGGAACTGGAACTGTGGGCAGAACTTGTTGACAAGCTAGCGCCATAATAAGGCAGAACTGCAGACAACCTCAGCTAACCAATCAGACACTCTCTGGCCGCGTCCCAATTGGCACCCTATTGCCTATACGGTCAAAAGTAGTGCACTATACAGTGCCTTCAGAAAGTATTCATACCCCTTGACTTATTCCACATTTTGTGTTACAGCCTGAATTTAAAATGGATTAAATATTATTTTTTTCTCACCCATCTACACCCCATAATGACAAAGTGAAAACCTGTTTTTTGATTTGTTTATGCAAATGTATTGATCATTAAATACATAAATATCTAATTTACTGATGTATTCACATCACTGAGTCAATACAAAGTCTCTTTGGCTGTGATTAGAGCTTTGTGTCATTTTGGGTACGTCTATCAGTTTTGCCCATCTGAATTTACGGATTTTCTCTCATTCTTCCTTGCCGATTTTCTCAGGTCTGTTAAGTTAGATGGGAAGCAGCCGTGAACAGCAATCTTCAAGTCTTTCCACATATTTTGGAACCTTTCAGTTCCACCTCCCACACATGCGTTGACATCACCTGGTTTCAATTATGTTTCTAGAGAAAATCTCCACTGTATTCACATTCTACCATACCTTTGTCTGTACATTATGCCTTGAAGCTATTTTATTGCCCCCAGAAACCTCCTTTTACTCTCTGTTCTGGACGTTCTAGACGACCAATTCTCATAGCATTTAGCCGTACCCTTATTCTACTCCTCCTCTGTTCCTCTGGCGATGTAGAGGTGAATCCAGGCCCTGCAGTGCCTAGCTCCACTCCCATTCCCCAGGCGCTCTCTTTTGATGACTTCTGTAACCGTAATAGCCTTGGTTTCATGCATGTTAACATTAGAAGCCTCCTCCCTAAGTTTGTTTCATTCACTGCTTTAGCACACTCTGCCAAACCGGATGTTCTAGCCACGTCTGAATCCTGGCTTAGGAAGACCACCAAAAATTCTGAAATCTCCATCCCTAACTACAACATTTTCAGACAAGATAGAACGGCCAAAGGGGGTCGTGTTGCAATCTACTGCAAAGATAGCCTGCAGAGTTCTGTCCTACTATCCAGGTCTGTACCCAAACAATTTGAACGTTTAATTTAAAAAATCCACCTCTCTAAAAACAAATCTCTCACCGTTGCTGCCTGCTATAGACCACCCTCTGCCCCCAGCTGTGCTCTGGACACCATATGTGAACTGATTGCACACCATCTATCTTCAGAGCTCATGCTACTACGCGACCTAAACTGGAACATGCTTAACACCCCAGCCATCCTACAATCTAATCTCGATGCCCTCAATCTCACACAAATTATCAATGAACCTACCAAGTACCACCCCAAATCCATAAACACGGGCACCCTCATAGATATCATCCTAACCAACTTGCCTTCTGCTGTTTTCAACCAAGATCTCAGCAATCACTGCCTCATTGCCTGCATCCGTAATGGGTCAGCGGTCAAATGATCGCTGTCAAACGCTCCCTGAAACACTTCAGCGAGCAGGCCTTTCTAATCGACTTGGCCGGGGTATCCTGGAAGGATATTGATCTCATCCCGTCAGTAGAGGATGCCTGGTTATTTTTTTTAAATGCCTTCCTCACCATCTTAAATAAACATGCCCCATTCAAGAAATGTAGAAACAGGAACAGATATAGCCCTTGGATCTCTCTAGACCTGACTGCCCTTAACAACACAAAAACATCCTATGGTGTTCTTCATTAGCATCGAACAGCCCCCGTGATATGCAACTTTTCAGGGAAGCTAGAAACCAATATACACAGGCAGTTAGAAAAGCAAAGGCTAGCTTTTTCAAGCAGAAATTTGCTTCCTGCAACACAAACTCAAAAAGGTTCTGAGACACTGTAAAGTCCATGGAGAATAAGAACACCTCCTCCCAGCTGCCCACTGCACTGAAGATAGGAAACACTGTCACCACCGATAGATCCACTATAATTGAGAATTTCAAGAAGCATCTTTCTATGGCTTGCCATGCTTTCCACCTGGCTACCTCTACCCCGGTCAACAGCACTGCACCCCTCACAGCAACTCGCCCAAGCCTTCCCCATTGCTCCTTCTCCCAAATCCAGTCAGCTGATGTTCTGAAAGAGCTGCAAAATCTGGACCCCTACAAATCAGCTGGGCTAGACAATCTGGACCCTTTCTTTCTAAAATGATCTGCAACCCCTATTACTAGCCTGTTCAACCTCTCTTTCGTGTCATCTGAGATTCCCAAAGATTGGAAAGCAGCTGCGGTCATCCAACCCTTTTCAAAGGGGGGGACACTCTTGACCCAAACTGCTACAGACCTATATCTATCCTACCCTGCCTTTCTAAGGTCTTCGAAAGCCAAGTCAACAAACAGATTACATACCATTTCAAATCCCACCATACCTTCTCCGCTATGCAATCTGGTTTCAGAGCTGGTCATGGGTGCACTTCAGCCACGCTCAACGTCCTAAACGATATCTTAACGTCGATAAGAAACAATACTGAGGAGCCGTATTCATTGACCTGGCCAAGGCTTTCGACTCTGTCAATCACCAGATCCTCATCCCCAGACTTGACAGCCTTGGTTTCTCAAATGATTGCCTAGCCTGGCTCACCAACTACTTCTCTGATAGAGTTCAGTATGTCAAATCAGAGGGCCTACAACTCTCCTTCCGTGGCCTCCAATTGCTCTTAAATACAAGTAAAACTAAATGCATGCTCTTCTACCGATCGCTGCCTGCACCTGCCCGCCTGTCCAACATCACTACTCTGGACGGTTCTGACTTAGAATATGTGGACAAATACAAATACCTAGGTGTCTGGTTAGACTGTTAACTCTCCTTCCAGACTCACATCAAACATCTCCAATCCAAAGTTAAATCTAGAATTGGCTTCCTATTTCGCAACAAAGCATTCTTCACTCATGCTGCCAAACATACCCTCGTAAAACTGACTACCCTCCCAATCCTTGACTTCGGCGATGTCCTTTACAAAATAACCTCCTATTCTCTACTCAATAAATTGGATGCAGTCTATCACAGTGCCATCTGTTTTGTCACCAAAGCCCCATATACTACCCACCACTGCGACCTGCACGCTCTCGTTGGCTGGCCCTTGCTTCATACTTGTCACCAAACCCACTGGCTCCAGGTCATCTACAAGACCCTGCTAGGTGAAGTCCCCCCTTATCTCAGGTCGCTGGTCACCATAGCATCACCCACCTGTAGCACGTGCTCCAGCAGGTATATCTCTCTGGTCACCCCCAAAACCAACACCTCTAAATAATATATTTAATCCATTGCTGCTGTTACCTGTTAGTAACGCCATTGCAAGACTAGGTTGTTATGCTTTTGAGCGTAAATTCTGTTACACTTTAAAGAGTTAACTTCTTGACCATACTTGAGACGCAGACGTCTCAAGTATGCCCCTGGAAATGCAAATGCGCTACGCTAAATGCTAAATGTACTCGTTACAACTCAATCTTTGTTCAAAATTCACAAGCAGGGTATTGAATTAAAGCTACACTCGTTGTGAACCTAGCCAGCAAGTCAGATTTTTAAAATGCTTTTCGGCGAAAGCATGAGAAGCTATTATCTGATAGCATGCACCCCCCAAAATGCCAGCTCGACACGTAAACAACAGATTTTGCGGTAGCCGGCGCTACCCAAAACGCAGAAATAAAATATAAAACATTCATTACCTTTGACGAGCTTCTTTCTTGGCACTCCTATATGCCCCATAAACATCACTATTGGGTCTTTTTTTCGTTTAAATCGGTCCATATATACCCAAAATAGCTTTGTATGGGATCTGTGTCATTCAGAAAAAATCATTGTTTTTAAACGCTGCGTAATTTTTTAAAATTAAAAAAGTCGACGATAAACTTTCACAAAACACTTCGAAATCCTTTTGTAATCCAACTTTAGGTATTAGTAAACGTTTATAATCTATCAAAATGATTACAGGGCGATGTCTTTTCAATAGGTCTTCACTTGCAAAAACAATGGCTTCTGATATCTCCCTCAACTGCATCCGGGTGAAGACTGGGAAACTGCAGGTCAGATAGAATGATTTTCCAACAATTAATTCAATTGAAAATTAGGACAATGGCGCCATCGTGCGGAATTTGTATGAATTTCAGGCAGATCGCCATTAAATTCTGTTCTCTTTTAATAACTGGTGGAAGTGACTTATGGAAATTATTTTTAGCTTTCAGAGAGCAGTTTTTCTTGCGTTTTTCAATGAAACACACGATCTGTTATAGTCACAGCCGTGATTTAACCAGTTTTATAAACTTCAGAGTGTTTTCTATCCACACATACTAATCATATGCATATACTATATTCCTGGCATGAGTAGCTGGACGCTGAAAAGTTGCGCGATTTTTAACAGAATTTTCGAAAAAGGAACGGGTAGAAGTAAGAGGTTTTAAGTAGAAAATATGTTATTGTTTTAAAAATGGATATATACCAGCTCTAGGTTGGTTGATTCTTATTGGATGGCTTTTTGATCCACATAATTATGTTATCATAATATAATCCATACAATATAATCCATACAATATAATCTATGCAATATAATCCATACAATATAATCTATGCAATATAATCCATACAATCTAATCCATACAATATAATATATGCAATATAATCCATACAATATAATCCATACAATATAATCTATGCAATATAATCTATGCAATATAATCCATACAATCTAATCCATACAATATAATCTATGCAATATAATCCATACAATATAATCTATGCAATATAATCCATACAATATAATCCATACAATATAATCTATGCAATATAATCCATACAATATAATCCATTCAATATAATGCATGCAATATAATCCATGCAACATAATCCATACAATATAATCCATACAATTTAATCCATACAATATAACCCATACAATATAATCCATGCAATATAATCCATACAATATAACCCATACAATATAATCCATACAATATAATCGATACAATATAATCCATACAATATAATCCATACAATATAATCCATACAATATAATCCATACAATATAATCCATACAATATAACCCATACAATATAATCCATACAATATAACCCATACAATATAATCCATACAATATAACCCATACAATATAATCCATACAATATAACCCATACAATATAATCCATACAATATAATCCATACAATATAATCCATACAATATAATCCATACAATATAACCCATACAATATAATCCATACAATATAATCCATACAATATAATCCATACAATATAATCCATACAATATAATCTATGCAGTATATCATATCCAGGACTACTACCTGGTAATGTATAAGGTAGACCACGTTGGTGTGATTCTGAGCGGACAAATATGTTCTGCTTTATGAATAAAATGTGAATGTGTTACAGTTTTCAAAAGGTATATTGACAAGGAGATGAGTGAGATGCTGGTTGATTATGACTGGTTGATTGGGTCAGACAGGTACACTTGAAAAATGCATGTCAAATTTTTACCTGAGAACACTGATCTTTTATTGGCATCCCGTACCCCACCTGTGAATGGATCAGAACAGACAATAACACATTAGTCTACAACGTAACTTATAATGTATGCATCTATCTATTACGAAACCCATGGAAAAGGTGAGAAAGGGTCATTTAGACCCATCCCATCTCCACTGTGACAAGATTGTGTAGTGAATTCAGGGGTATTCTAACTAAGACCAAACATAACCTCAAACAAGATAACTCTATTGGCAAGTGTATACACACAGTACACTAAACTCTTAATTCATGCAGTAGAGTTTCATAAATTAAACACTGTTTCCCATACTTGTTCAATGAACCATAAACAATTAATGAACATGCACCTGTGGAACGGTCGTTAAGACACTAACAGTTTACAGACGGTAGGCAATTAAGGTCACAGTTATGAAAACTTAGGGCACTAAAGAGGCCTTTCTACTGACTCTGAAAAACACCAAAAGAAAGATGCCCAGGGTCCCTGCTCATCTGAGTGAACGAGCCTTAGGCATGCTGCAAGGAAGCATGAGGACTGCAGATGCGGCCAGGGCAATAAAGTACAATGTCCGGACTGTGAGACGCCTAAGACAGCGCTACAGGGAGACAGGGTGGACAGCTGATCGTCCTCGTAGTGGCAGACCACGTGTAACAACACCTGCACAGGATCAGTACATCTGAACATCACACCTACGGGACAGGTACAGGATGGCAACAACAATTGCCTGAGTTACACCAGGAAAGCACAATACCTCCATCAGTGCTCAGACTGTCCGCAATAGGCTGAGAGAGGCTGGACTGAGGGCTTGCAGGCCTGTTGTAAGGCAGGTCCTCACCAGACATCATCGGCAACAACATCGCCTATGGGCACAAACCCACCGTCGCTGGACCAGACAGGACTGGCAAAAAGTGCTCTTCACTGACGAGTCACGTTTTTTGTCTCACCAGAGGTGATGGTCAGATTCACGTTTATCGTCAAAGGAATGAGTGTTACACCGAGGCCTGTACTCTGGAGCGGGATCGATTTGGAGGTGGAGGGTCATTCATGGTCTGTGGCAGTGTGTCACAACATCATCTGACTGAGCTTGTTGTCATTGCAGGCAATCTCAACACTGTGCATTACAGGGAAGACATCCTCCTCCCTCATGTGGTACCCTTCCTGCTGGCTCATCCTGACACGACCTTCCAGCATGACAATGCCCCCAGCCATACTACTCATTATGTGTGTGATTTCCTGCAAGACAGGAATGTCAGTGTTCTGCCATGGGCAGCAAAGAGCGCTGATCTCAATCCCATTGAGCACATCTGGGACCTGTTGGATCGGAGGGTGAGGGCCAGGGCCATTCCCCTGAGAAATGTCTAGGAAATTTCAGGTGGAAGAGTGGGGTAACACCTCACAGCAAGAACTGGCAAATCTGGTGCAGTCCACGAGGAGAAGATCCACTGCAGTACTTCTTGTTATGTTCACACAAATATTTACACATGTTAAGTTTGTTAACAATAAACCCAGTTGACAGTGAGTGGACATTTCTTTTTTTTGCTGAGTTTAAATTGCCTCATTTCATCAGATACATTCTCTTGGCAAAACAAGCCTACTTCCTCCAGAGAGACCTGTCATTTACATTTCCATTAGATAACGGCCATTTTGTTTGTGGAATGTTTGATTCGACTTGGAATTCCAAATGTCACCCTATTCAATATACACTACCACTCAAAGGTTTGGGGTCACTTTTAATGTCCTTGATTTTGAAAGAAAAGCACATTTTTTTTGTCCATTAAAATAACATAAAATTGATCAGAAATACAGTGTAGACATTGTTAATGTTGTAAATGACTATTGTAGCTGGAAACGGCTGATTTTTTTATGGAATATCTACATAGGTGTACAGAGGCCCATTATCAGCAACCATCACTCATGTGTTCCAATAGTACGTTGTGTTAGCTAATCCAAGATTATCATTTTAAAAAGCTAATTGGTCATTAGAAAACCCTTTTGCAATTATGTTAGCACAGCTGAAAACTATTGTGTTGATTAAAGAAGCAATAAAACGGGCCTTCTTTAGACTAGTTGAGTATCTGGAGCATCAGCATTTGTGGGTTCGATTACAGGCTCAAAATGGCCAGAAACAAAGAACTTTCTCCTGAAACTCGTCAGTCTATTCTTGTTCTGAGAAATGAAGGCTATTCCATGCGAGAAATTGCCAAGAAACTGAATATCTCGTACAACCCTGTGTACTACTCCCTTCACAGAACAGTGCAAACTGGCCCTAACCAGAATAGAAAGAGGAGTGGGAGGCCCTGGTGCACAACTGAGCAAGAGGACAAGTACATTAGTGTCTAGTTTGAGAAACAGACGCCTCACAAGTCCTCAACTGGCAGCTTATAATAAATAAATAAATAAATAATTTATTAAGATGGGCATAAGAACACTGGACAGAGGAATTCTGCCTAGAAGGCCAGCATCCCGGAGTCCCCTCTTCACTGTTGATGTTGAGACTGGTGTTTTGCAGGTACTATTGACAGATTTAGTTCCGTCTGGCTTGATACATAAATTAAGATGAATTGACTCCAAGTAGAAAAGAGTTTGGTATGATGATGAAATTTAATAACGCACTATTGCAATAGAACACATCAGACCCACATTGAAGAAGTTAGCTAGAAATATGTGTGTTCTTTCTTCTTAAAGGAAAGTGGATATGCAGTCTCCTTTTGGATTTGATCGTTTTTCTATTTAATGAAGGGGCGATAGAGAGAAGGGGCCAGTTAGGGGCCAGGGTTCATACCCAAGCCAACAGGGAGATCCTATATGGGGCGGCAGGGTAGCCTAGTGGTTAGAGCATTGGGTAAAAAAAAGGTCAAATAAAATAAATAAAAATATGGGTCTTAACCACAAGGCCACCCTCAAGCACATGTGTAATGCGTTTCTCCAATATCAGGATCTGAACGCCATCTCTCTGAGGATGGGGCGATACGCAACTCTCAACAGAAAAGTTAAGAGAGAGTGAGTTTGACGGTTTGATAGAGGGGCGGGACCTCAGTGGACAGGTTGGAAGAACCTGAGGAGTTATCTTGGCAGTATCAGTCTATAGTAATATATAGTATTATATTTTACATATTACTAAATTATTACATACTAATATATTGGTATATTACTATATTATTACATATTAA